>NC_043701.1:124283222-124308075 GCF_006229205.1 Suricata suricatta | reverse complement strand
CTTCAGATAGCTGTGAAATTAGGTGATTAACTAGTTGTTACTTAACCTTCTAATTTCTGTATAAGTCTAATTACATGAAATAGAAGTTGGTGTTTTGATTTTTTACTTTGCTTTTCTGTTTGGAGTGTCATTGTAACTACTGTATTGTAAATGATGGAAAATAATTGCATATGTTAAAAAAAATAAATTGTGTTATATTTTTTAAAAAATTTAAAAAGAAAGAAAAAAAATAAATAAAACTTGTTCTAAAAACCAGGGTCATAAACTCAAATCTAAGTATTTATTTTACTCTTAAACAATAGAAAAGCTTTTATAAAGCTCCCTAATGCTTTATTGGCTTTGTCTTGATGTAAGTAATTTGACCATATCCCCAAAGCATTTGCCCTATTTCAGGCATAATGTGGTTCTGGGATTGGGCACAAGCTGAAGTCCAGCACTACGTGGGACTAAACTATATTGACAAGTGAGAAGGTCTCTTACTTCCTACTGTTACAAGAAACAACGTAATATTGGGACACATTCTACTCTCTAGTATTTTCCTTTCACAGATCCTAATCTAATCTAATATGCTAATCCTGGGGGAGAGCAGAGAGCAACCCATTTCTTTTTCTTATTAATTTATTTTTCTTATCTTCAAGGACATGTAAACAAATGAGTCAAAGTGAAGAAAGCTTTGATGGGGGATCCTTTGGCCTTTATGCAGATCAGGAGACTCTCTGGCTCTCAGTGGCCTTTCTAATCCTAACCTCCAGCTCTCTGGAGGACTCCTTTTAGATTTTTAGCTGAGTTTCACCTAAGTGATATTATCCAATGTTTCTGGTCATCCTGTAAGTTTAGGGAATAGAAGAGGCACTGATTACAGAGGGGAATCATGTGAAAAAATTGAAGACCAGAGTTAAATGGTGAGGGAAGAAGAACCAAAAACAGTGCTCTTGAATCACTTTTGCTAGATCTCCTTTGCTATTTGTGGTTACCACTCCTACAGTGATCTAGCTGCAAACAGTAAGCATATTTCAGCTTAGAGACTTAGCCTTTTCTCTACCTGGAAGGTTCCTCACATGTCATCATTTAGCATCAACTCAGATGCCACTGTGCAAAGAGACCTTTCTTGACTACTCTAATACCGCTCCCACTTCTCTGCCAGTCACTCAATCACAATGTATTTTCCCCTTGCTCTGAAATCATCTTCTATATATACTTTTTAATCACAGGCATATGTTTCTATCTTCCCTTCTACTAGAAGGCATGCACCATGAAAGCCAAAGGATGTCTCTCTTGTTTATGCCTGCATCTCCAAACCTAAAAACAGTACATGGCACGTTGAAAGTATTCAATAAATATTTGCCTCCCCAATAATTTGATTTACTGTACACTTTAATCAATAAAAAGCATGATAATGGGAAAGGTGTTATATGAGAAATCAGAAGACTAGGGCTCTAGTAGGATCCCCACTATCTAAAAGTGGCCATGGCATAATATATGGTTGAGACATTACTTGTAGCTTCCCCTTGAACTCTCATGTCCAACCAATTATCTTCCTAAATAAAGCACATTACCATTTCCTTGCAGTGAAAACTTCTAATGATGCCCTTCCTTTACCATAAAGAAAAGAGGAAATGGCTTTACCAAAACCATTGGCTCAAATATTCCACACTTCACTAGCCTATTAGGTAACCCATTCCCTTCATTCCTAAATCTCAGCGTCCTGATCCTAGCTGACTGCAGAAAGCCCAATATTTCCCCAAGTTTTCTTGTGCATGTGTTTCTAGGAATCTCCAGAAAATTTGTGTAATTCTCTTATCTATCCTAACTGTAGCTCACCATTGCAGCCAACCAGCTGGCCTCATGCTACTGCTCTGTTCCTCTGAAGATTTCCTCTTACCATCTTGAAATCATTTTCTGTCCAGCTGTTGTTGCCTAACACTGAGTCATTTTGCCTCTACCTCGGTAACAGACCTTTCCATCAGGCCTCCATGACTATGGAGACCAAGATGTAGCTCTTAGCACGTGCTAAAGATAGGATGGAGCAGACAAGAATAGTAAGCAAGGAATTTAAAGACAATATAAGTCATGGCTGCTCTTAGAGTTCATAGTCTTTCTCTGGACCTTCATTGATTTCTTCTCTTTTCCATTTTCCGTCTTTTTGCTTACTTTGGGTTTGCTTTATTCTTTTTTTACTTTCTTCAAGTGGAAGCTTAAATAATTTCTTTTAGACCTCTTTTCCAAAATAAGCTTTTAAAGACATAAATTACCCTTTAAGTAGTTCTTTAAATTCATCTCACTAATTTTAATATGCTGTGTTTTTGTTCAGTTAAAAATATTTTCTAATTTCCCTTGTGATTTCTTTCTTTATAAGTAATTAGAAATGTGTGGCTTCATTTCCAAGCATGTGGGGATTTTTTGGGTATCTTTTTTGTTATTTATTTTTAGTTTAATTTCAAAATCTTTTAGGTTAGTTGAGGTTTATTCTATGGTCCAGAAGAGAGTTTATTTTGTTCAATGTTCAACGTGCACTTTCAAAGAATGTGCATTGTCCTGTAGCTGGGTGAAGTTTCCTGATGTGCTCTGGATATTCAATTAGGTAAAGTTACCTGATAGCATTGTCTTCCAAATAACTATCAGTGTTTCTGTCTGTTTGTTCTAATAAAAAGGGAATTTTAACATGTCCTACCATTGGAGGGAGGGACAAGATGGCAGAGAAATAGGAAGCTCTATAATTTTCACACTCCCACATCTATCAAACTAAGAATGACTGAAGCCACAACACTCTGATCTACTTGAGTGAGAAGAAAAGACACAGAGTCCACAAAGAAGACAGCTTTGTGTATGATTGAGTGTGAACTGAGGAAGATAAAAAACGAGCCGGGACCCTGAGGCTTGGAGGGGAGGGAGCCCTACTCCATGCAGAGAATCAGGGAGTGCGCAGAGCCAAGGAGACACAAGGGGAAGACAAAGGGAGGCTGAAAACACTTATAGAGCTGTCTCCAAAGAAGAGAAAAACCCTGGCCTTGGATGGAGAGGGATCCTATCATCCCATCTATAACCACAGGGCACAGGGAGAGCGATCCATCCCCGTTAGTTGGCATGTTTTCCTTGGGCTCAGTGCCCTGATCCTTGACCCCTCCTACTCGATTCCGGCTAGGAAGCCACCCGGCCTGCCAGAGTACATCTCTCATTTCAGGCGGTATCATTAAAGTGTGTGGACTAGGATTGGAAATGAGGCAGGGCTTGGAAAATACAACTTGGCCTGCCTGTAACACAAGGAGATCGGACCCAAAAGAGTGGGTTGCAATATTTGATTTGAGAAGGGATTTGGGCACTGCAATTATTCTCGCCACAACCACCAAGGCAGGGCCTCAGAGAACAGCCTGTGAGGCCTACCTACACCAAACCACATCCATCCACACAAGAGAGCTACCTTTTTTTTTTTTTTTTAATATTTCCTCCCCCTCCCTGCCAACCAAGCCCAGGAAAGACCAACATTGGTGCATTGCTGTGATTAGATCAATTCTTGCCATTCAGATATATTTTCCCTTATCTCATTCTTATTTCTCCCCTCTGCTGGTTTTATGCCTTTAGAAAGTCTTTTCTCTTTTGTTGTTTTTGCCCCCCCCCACTTTTTCTTTCTTTCTTTCTTTCTTTTTCTTTCTTTCTTTCTTCTTTCTTTCTTTCTTTCTTTCTTTCTTTCTTTCTTCCTTCCTTCCTTCCTTCCTTCCTTCCTTCCTTCCTTCCTTCCTTTCTTTCTTTCTCCTTTCCCCTTTTGGTTTGCTTGCTTGTTTGATTTGTGCATTTGCATGTTTTTGTTCCCTGCGTGTTTGTCTGTCTATTTTCCTTTTAGGGCTACCTCAAGAAACAAACCAAAGTACACATGGGGGAGATTCCCAAAATCACTGAGTAGGGAAATAAAATAACCAAAGGCACAATAAGAAATACAGAGGTACACCATTAAAATTACACTTCCTGAATGAACAGGCCCTGGAGAGTCAATGAGCCTCCTTTAATATAGCAATACTAACAGGTGCAGAGTGCAAAACGAGTTTTTAAAACTGACAAGAGACATAAAGCTATCCAAAATGATGAAATGGAAGAACTCTCCTCTAAAGAAATTCCAGAAAGAAGTCAGAGCCACAGAACTGCTCAAAACAGATATAAGCAACATAACTGAACACGAATTTAGAACAATTGTCATAAAATTAGTCACTGGGCTTAAAAAATGCATGGAAGACATCAGAGAAGCTATCAATACAAGACTAGGGGCCGTCAAAATAGCTATGAATTTTTAAAAAAAATACTACACATGAGGTGCATAATAAAATGGAGGTGGCCACTGCATGGATTGAAGAGGCAGAGAGGAGAATAGGTGAATTAGAAGACATAGTTATAGAAAAAGAGGAAGCTGAGAAAAGAGAGAGAGCAATTGATCCAGGAACACGAAAGAAGAATTCAAGAACTGATGAAACAATCAAATGGAACAATATCTGTATCATAGGAATTCTGGAAGAAGAAAAAAGGTCTTGAAGGGGTGTTAGATCAAACTATAGCTGAAAACTTCCCTAATCTGGGGAAGGATATAGACATTGAAATCCAAGAGGCACAGAGAAATCCCCTCAGAGATAACTTGAATCAACATTCAGCATGACATATCATAGTAAAACTGGCAAAATATAAGGATAAAGAGAATTCTGAAAGCATCTAGGGATAAAAGGGCCCTCACATACAGAGGGAAACCTATCAGAGTGGTTATAGACCTATCTACTGAAACACGGCAGGCCAGAAAGGAATGGCAGGAAATCTTCAATGTGATGAACAGAAAAAAATATGCAGCTAAGAACCCTTTATCCAGCAAGCCTGTCATTCAAAATAGAAGGAGAGATAAAGGTTTTTCCAAATAAACAAAAATTGAGAGAATTCATCACCACCAAACCAGTCCTACAAGACATCCTAAGAGGGACCCTATGAGTGAAATATTGCAAGGAATACAAGGTACCAGAGACACCACTACAAACATGAACTTTACAGAGAACACAATGAATCTAAACCTGTATTTTTTCAATAATAACACTGAATGTAAATGGACAAAATGCTTGAACCAAATGACAGGGTAACACAATGGATAAAAAACCAAAATCCATCTATTTTCTGTCTACAAGAAACTCATTTTATACCTGAAGACACCTTCAAATTGACAGTAAGAGGATGGAGCAATATCTATATTGCGACTGGAAGTCAAAAGAAAGCCAGAGTAGCCATACTTATATCAGACAAACTGGACTTTAAAGTAAAGGCAGTAACAAAAAATGAAGAAGGACATTATATAATAATTACAGGGTCTCTACATCAGGAAGAGCTAACAATTATAAACATCTATGCAGTGAATTCGAGCGCACCCAAATACATAAAACAATTAATCACAAACAAGACCAATCTTATTGACAAAAATGTGCTAATTGCAGGGATTGATTTAATACTCCACTTAGAGCAATGGATAGATTGACCAGACAGAAAAATCACTAAAGAAACAATGGACCTGAACGACACATTGGAACAGATGGATCTGACAGATATATTTGGAACTCTACCTTCTGAGTCTATGGAATTCACTTTTTTCTCAAGTGTGCATGGCACATTCTCCAAGATAGGTCACATACTGGGTCATGAAGCAGCCCTCTAGAAATATAAATGCATTGAGATCATACCATGCACACTTTCAGAACACATTGCTATAAAACTTGAAATCAATCACAGGAAAAAGTCTGGAAAACCTCTAAAAACATGGAGGTAAAAACCATCCTACTAAAGAATTATTGGGCCAATCAGGCAATTAGAGAAGAAATTAAAGAATATATGGAAACAAATGAAACTAACAATATACCATCCAAACTCTCTGGGATGCAGCAAAGGCAGTCCTAAGAGGAAGGTATATTGCAATTCAGGCTTATTTCAACAAATTAGAAAAAGCACAAATTCAAAATCTAACAGAACACCTAAAGAAACTAGAAGAGGAGCGGCAAAAATACCCCAAACCCAGCAGAAGAAGAGAAATAATAAAGGTCAGAGCATAAATAAACAATATAGAACCCAAAAAAACAGTCGAACAGATCAATGAGCCTGAGAATTGGTTTTTTGAAAGTAAAGTGGTGCAGCCGCTCTGGAAAACAGTGTGGAGGTTCCTCAAAAAACTATCCATAGAATTCCCTTATGACCCAGCAATAGCACTGCTAGGGATTTACCCAAAGGATATAGAAATGCTGAGGTATAGGAGCACATGTACCCCAATGTTCATAGCAGCAATGTCAACAATAGCCAAATCATGGAAAGAGCCTAAATGTCCATCACCTGATGAATGCATCAAGAAGATGTGGTATATATATACAATGGAGTATTACATGGCAATGAGAAAGAATGAAATATGGCCATTTGTAGGAAAGTGGGTGGACCTTGAGGGTGTCATGCTAAGTGAAATAAGTCAGGCAGAGAAAGACAGATACCATATGTTTGCATTCATACATGTAACAGGAGAACAGAAGAAACCTAATGGAGGACCAGGGGGAGGGGAAGAGGGAAAGATTGTTGGGGAGAGAGAGGGACGCAAAACTTGAGAGACTACTGAATACTGAAGGGGGAGGGGGGAAAGAGGTGGTGGTGATGGAGGAGGGCACTTGTGGGGAAGAGCACTGGGTGTTGTATGGAAACTAATTTGACAATAAACTACTTAAAAAAAGAAAAAATAAACAAAATTGATAAACTTCTAGCCAGGCTTCTGAGAAAGAAAAGAGAGAGCACCCAAATAGACAAAATCATGAATGAAAATGGATCTATTACAACCAATCCCATAGAAATACAAGCAATCCTCAGGGAATACGATGAAAAATTATATGCTAACAAACTGGACAATGTAGGGGAAATGGACAAATTGCTAAACACTTGTGCACTACCAAAATTCAAACAGGAAGAGATAGAAAATCTGAACAAACCCATACCCCAGTGAAGAAGTCAAATTAGTTATCAAAGATCTCGCAACGAATAAAAGCCTGGGGCCAGATGGCTTCCCTGGGGAATTCTACCAACATTTAAAGCAGAGTTTATTAACCCATTCTTTTCAAGGTATTTAAAAAAAAAAGGCATAGAAGGAAAATTTCCAGACTTATTCCACAAAGCCAGCATCACTTTGATTCCCAAACCAGACAGAGACCCAACAAAAAAAGAGAACTACAGGCCAATATCCTTAATGAATACAGATGCAAAAATCCTCAACAAGATACTAGCAAATCGAATTCAACAACATATAAAAAGAATTATCCATAATGATCAAGTGGAATTCATTCCTGAGTTACAGGGCTGGTTCAGTATTCGCAAACCCATCAATGTGATACATCATGTTAACAAAAGAAAATATAAAAACCATATAATCCTGTCGATAGATGCAGAAAAAGTATTTGACAAAATACAGCATCCTTTCTTATTAAAAGCCCTCAAGAAACTCAGGATAGAAGTAACTTACTTAAACATTATAAAAGCCTTTTATGAAAAGCCCACAGCTAATATCATCCTCAATAGGGAAAAACTGAGAGCTTTTCCCCTGAGCTCAGAAATGCAACAGAGATGTCCACTCTCACCACTGTTGTTTAACATAGTGCTGGAAGTCCTAGCATCAGCAATCAGACACATACACACACACACAAAAAAGGGATCAGAATTTGCAAAGAGAAAGCCAAACTTTCACTTTTTGTAGACGACATGATACTCTACATGGAAAACCTGACCAACTCTACCAGAAGCATTTTAGAACTGACCCATGAATTCAGTAAAGTCTCAGGGTACAAAATCAATGTACAGAAATCAGTTGTATTTTTATACACCAATAATGAGACAACAGAGAGAGAAATCAAGAAACTGATCCCATTCACAATCACACAAAAAACTATAAAATACCTAGGAATAAACCTAACCAAAGATGTAAAAGACCTGTATGATGAAAACTACAGAAAAATTATGAAAGAAATTGAAGAAGACCCAAAAAAATGGAAGAACATACCATGCTCATGGATTAGAAGAATAAACATTATTAAAATGTCATTATTACCCAAAGCAATCTACACATTTAATGCAATCCCAATCAAAATTTCACCAGCATTCTTCGCAAAGCTAGAACAAACTATCCTAAAATTTGTATGGAACTGCAGAAGATCCTGAATAGCCAAAGCAATATTGAAGAAGAAAACCAAAATGGAAGGCATCACAATCCCAGACTTTAGCCTCTACTACAAAGCTGTCATCATCAAGACAGTATGGTATTGGCACAAAAACAGACACATAGACCAATGGAATAGAATAGAGAACCCAGAAGTGGGCCCACAAATGTATGGCCAATTAATCTTTGGCAAAGCAGGAAAGAGTATACAATGGAAAAAAGCCTCTTTAGCAGGTGGTGCTGGGAGAACTGGACAACAACATGCAGAAGAATGAAACCAGACCACTTTCTTACACCATAATACACAAAAATCAACTCAAAATGGCTGAAGGACCTGAATGTGAAACAGGAAACCATCAAAACATTAGAGGAGAAAGCCAGAAACAGACTCCTTGACCTCAACTGCAGCAATTTCCTACTCGACACATCCCCAAAGACAAGGGAATCAAGAGCAAAAATGAACTATTGGTACTTCATCAAGGTAAAAAGCTTCTGCGCTTCAAAAGAAACAATCAAGAAAACTAATAGGCAACTGACAGAATGGGAAAAGATAGTTGCAAATGACATATCAGAAAAAGGGCTAGTATCTAAAATCTATAGGGAACTTGCCAAACTCCACACCCAAAAAACAAATAATCCAGTGATGAAATGGGCTGAAGACATGAATAGAAACTTCTCCAAAGAGGACATCCAGATGGCCAACAGGCACATGAAACGATGCTCAACATCACTCATCATCAGGGAAACACAAATCAAAACCACACTGAGATACCACCTCACACCAGTCAGCGTGGCTAAAATGAACAAATCAAGAGACTATAGGTGCTGGTGAGGATGCTGAGAAACGGACACCCTCCTATGCTGTTGGTGGGAATGTAAACTGGTATAGCTGTTCTGGAAAACAGTGTGGAGGTTCCTCAAAAAATTCACAGTAGAACTCCCCTATGACCCAGCAATAGCACTGCTAGGGATTTTCCCAAGGGATACAGAAGTGCTGATTCATAGGGTCACATGTATCCCAATGCTCATAACAGCACTTTCAACAATAAACAAATCATGGAAAAACATGTCCATCAAGTGATGAATGGATCAAGATGTGGTTTATATATATACAATGGAATACTACATGGCAATGAGAAAGAATGAAATCTGGCCATTAGTAGCAACATGGCTGGACCTCGAGGGTGTCATTCTAAGTGAAATAAGTCAGGTAGAGAAGGACAGATACCATATGTTTTCACTCATAAGTCTAACAGGAGAAACTTAGTTGAGGACCATGGAGAGGGGAAGAGGGGAAAAAGAATTAGGGAGAGGGAGTGGGGCAAATCATGAGAGACCCTTGAATACTGAAAACAAACTGAGGGCTGAAGGGGGGCTAATGGGAAAGGGGGTGATGGACATGAAGGAGGGCACTTGTGGGGAAGAGCACTGGGTGTTATATGGAAACCAACTTGACAATAAACTATAATAAAACAGAAAGAAAAGAAAAGAAATATCCTACCATTATTCTAGATTTGTCAATTCTGTTATTAGGTCCACACGTATTTAGTATTATTAAGTTTTCCTTAAAATGCATTTGTTCATTATTAAAAATTACTCTTTCATCTCTTAAGATTCTTTGTTCTCAAGTTATTTTTATCTAATTACATCACCAACTTATATTTCCTATACTGCTTGCATGCTGTATCTTTTTATATTCTTTCACTTTTAACCAATCACTTTTTATGTAGTTGGGGTGTTTCTCGCAGACAGCATATTTTGGGATCTAACTTTCATCCAGTTTGACAATTTCCTCCTTTAAATGAGAGTGTTCAGAATATTTAAGTTGAATGTAACTAGCAATAGGTTTAGTTTAAATTTACTATCTTGCTCTTTGTTTTGCATTTGTTTTTTCTATTCCTTATGTATTTCCCCCCTTTTCTGTCTTCTTTCAGGTTAGGTATATTTAATGGCTTTATCTCCACTATTTGTTAATTAACTCTACATTTTATTTTTATGTTTTAGGCTGGATGGCTGTATAGTTTAAAAATGCATTTTTCACTCATCACAGTCTACCTTCTAATATCATACCACTTCACATATAATGTAAAAACCCTACAGTGGTATACTTTTAAATGCCCAATGAGTACTCAGTGCCATTGCAGTAAATCATTTTACTTCTACAAAAGTTATAAATCTCACAATACATTGTTAATTTTGCATTAAACAGTAAGTTCCAATTAAAACAATTTGAAACAATGGGGATAAAGGTCATATAGGTATTCACATATTTGCCACTTTAAACATTTTCATTCTTATGTCTGGATCCAGATTTTATGATGTATTTCAGCCTGAAGAACATGCTTTAACAATTCTCATAGTTAAGGTCTTCTGACAATAAATATGCTCACCTTCGATGTTTTGGAAACGGTCTTAGTTTACCTTCATTTGTGAAGAATAGTTTTAGTGAATATAAAATTCCACACCAACAGTGTTTAATTTCTGCACTTTAAAGACGTTGTTCCACTGCCCTTTGGCTTATTTGTTACTCACAAAATGTCCGTGATGTTTCTTGTCATTATTCCCTTTATCTAGTTTGTCTCTGTTCTCTGGATGCTTTTCAGATTTCTCTTTATCACTGATTCTCTGCAATTCGATTAGGATGTGCTTTGAGGTGTGTTCATGTGCATGTTTTCTGAGTGGTGTCTATTTAGCTTCTTGAATCTGTGAGTTAACATGTTTCATCAAATGTGAAATACTTATTTTTTTTAAATATACTTGTCTTTTCCTTCTCTTCTCTCTTTCTGAGACTCTACGTAAGGTTTCCCTAAACCACTTATTGTTAACCCATTGGTTCTGAAGCTCTGTTTACTGTTTTCATTCCTCTTTCTCTCTGTGTGTCCCTTTGGCTAATATCTCTTGTTATGTTTTCACGTTTATTGATGACTTCTTCTGCAGTGCCTAATGTAGTGTTAATACCATCCAATGGAATTTTTATTTCATATATTTTTCACTTTAAAAGTCCTATTTGTTTCTCCTTCATGTCTCCCATTCATCATCTCACTTTGCCTCATGTTTCCTCTAAATACTCGAGAATATTGGGAATACTTATAGTGGGTATTTTAATACCTTTCATGTAATTTCATAATTTCTGCTATTTTTGCATCTAGTAATTATTACTGATTTTTTTCTCATTGGGATTTTTATTTGATAGAACTATCTCTTCTCCCCCACAAATGTGGAAGAAACATAAATTCTTGAATAGAAGGGATAAACATTTTTTACAGAGCAGCTTGTGGAGCAATGCCCATATCTGGGGAGAAAAAAATGGCAAAAAAATCAAGATAGAGAAAGGAAAAAGCACCTCATCCATTAAAGTGATACTATGGGCTTACAAGTCATATGTCTTGCAGCCCAGGAGGAGACAGAAGGCCATTACCTTGTAGTACTTTTGAACCATTAGTGAGTCTTCTGTCTCTTCGTATATGTAACCCAGGCACATCAGCAAGTAAGAGTCTTCGTTGTCAGGGAATGTCTTCACTGAGGGCTTTACATCTTCTGCATATCCCACACATTCATTGACTGAGCCTTCATGATTTGCTTTAAAGTGCTTCTCTGGAAAACAGTGTGGAGGTTCCTAAAAAAATATCAGTAGAACTCCCTTATGACCCAGCAATAGCCCTGCTAGGGATTTACCCAAGGGATACAGAAGGCTGATGCATAGGAGCACATGCACCTCAATGTTCAGAGCAGCACTGTCAACAATAGCCATAGCATGGAAAGAGCCTAAATGTCCATCACCTGATGAATGGATCAAGAAGATGTGGTATATATACACAATGGAGTATTACATGGCAATGAGAAAGAATGAAATATGGCCATTTGTAGCAAAGTGGATGGACCTCAAGGGTGTCATGCTAAGCGAAATAAGTCAGCAGAGAAGGACAGATACCATATGTTTGCACTCATAGGTCTAACAGGAGAACAGGTAAAACCTAACAGAGGACCAGGGGAGGGGAAGAGGGAAAGAGAGTTGGGGAGAGAGACGGATGCAAAACTTGAGAGACTGTTGAATACTGAAAAGGAACTGAGGGTTGAAGGGGAAGGGGGACAGGGGGAAAGAGGTGGTGGTGATGGAGGAGGGCCCTTGTGGGGAAGAGCACTGGGTGTTGTATGGAAACCAATTTGACAATTAACTATTTAAAATAAATAAATAAATAAATAAAGTACTTCTCCTACTGGGATTGAGAATGAGAAATTTCTTGACCAGGTTTTCATATTCCGTGGACAAGTAGAAGGGAATATGATATAGTCTGCTCAGTGCACATTCCTACATCTCTTTTAAGTTCTGTATATCAAAAGGCAGGTATCTCTTGACCAGTATATATAGGATGACCCTTGGGCTCCACACATATACCTCAGATTCATGGTATACTTTTAAAACTGGAAGAGTTCTGGGGCAGCATTAAGGAGGGGAGAGGCTGTCACAGAGGTATCCAACTTTTTGCATAATCTATTTCTGTACCAAAAGTTTGCAATCTTGCTGTTCATGTGAGATCCAGAGCAAGTTTTTTGCCTTTAATTTCCTACAAACAATATCTTTCTCATGGCAGTTCTATATATCAGACAAAATTTGTGTTAGGCGTCTTTCTCTTACTCCTTGCTGAAAGAGTTCTGTTGAGTTTCATCAATGATCTTCTCAGGATAGGTTGGAACAACTTAACCTTGGCCAAGTTATCACTGCTGATGGAGTCAAGGAGTCAGCAGTTGCAGTGTGGGTCTCCTCCTCATCAGAGATGGCAGAGAAGCCAGGAAGCATTGGTCTTACTGCTAAGTTTGGAGTTAAGGTATCCAAAAATCAGCCTAAAATTGAGATTACTTGATGAGAGGCTTTGCCCAAGTCACTTAAAAAGAAAATCACTTCTAAAGTCCATCTAACAAGCTCATCTCTTAATGGAATCAAAACATAATGCCAAACAAAAATAAAAATAAACTAAATTTAAAAATAAAATACTGAGAAAAAATAAGTAGAAAATATAAGAAAAGAAAATTAAAAAGAACAAATGAGAAAATTAAAAGTAAATGAAAAAGAAAACTCAACAACAAACAAATGCATTTAAAAAATCCACATTGACAAGGAAGAAAGTTAAATTTGGTCAAAGTCCCTCAAGTCACTGAAAACCATCTTCTTGGACTATAAGGATCAATATCTCAGGCTCATTATTCCCCACCCCCTCTTTGACCCTGTATAGTTACTGATCATACCACCCATGTCATTTTTCACTTACATTACAGTGTTTTTTATTTCTAGCATTTCTTTTTTGATTCTTTCTGATATCTTAACAATATTAGCTTTCCATATGTCAGCTTACATCACTCATATATTCTTGTATATTGTCTACTTCTTCCTATTAAACCCCTAGAATATTAATCATAGATGTTTTAAATTCCTGGTCTATTAATTTCAACACCTCTGCCATATCTGGGTCTGATTCTGATGACTGCTCTATCTTCTCAAACTGTGTTTTTGTCTCCGGGTATGCCTTATAATTTTTTGCTGCAACTGGAACATGATATACTACATTAAAAACAACAACAACTAAGGTAAATTGACCACACTGATGTGATGGAGAGAAAGCATTCTATAGTCCCCCGATGAGTTCTCAGTGCTTTAGTGAGCCTGTGGTTCTAGTTGTGACCTTCATAAATGGTTTTCAGTTTTTCGTTTTGTTTTGTTTGTTTTGTGTTCACTCATAGGTGAAGGCTAGTGAGGGCTAGATTTGGGTATTTGCCTTTCCCCAGGTCAGTTAGGTCCTGAAAAAAATCCCAGTTGGCTAGGCTCTGGTAAAACAGTTTCTCTTGAAGGCAGACCTTTCTAAGAACAGAGTGTTCTCAGCATATTTCAAAATTACTACTTTCCCCCTCCCTCTGCTGGAAGCATGAGGATTTTTCTCCTGTTTTCACTGGATAGCCTGTAGGGTTTCCAGAGATCAAAATTAAAGAAAGTATGAGGACCCCCTTAATCCTGCCTCTTCTCCCCCCAGAGTTTTCACTCTCAAACTTTTCACTGACCCTCCAGCAATTCATCAATTCCAGTTTAAGTTTTCTTCCCTCAATACTGATTCCCACAGAGGTTTCTTTCTGTTTTCTGGGTTTCTACTCTGGTAAGTTTTCTTTCTGTTTTCCAATTTTGGAGCAAGTGATTTGTCTTGTGATCTCAATTCTCAGAAAGATTTTAAAAGAGTTGTTAATTTACAGATTATTTGGCTTTATCCTTATTGTGAGGATAAGAGTGACAACTTCCAAGCTCTTTACCTGCCACATCAGAAGCTGGATGTCTCCTCGCCTTATGTACTATTTTTTTTTTTCTAACTCTTGTCATGCTTAATAATTTTTTACTGGTTCTTTGAAATCATGATTTTATTTTTTGGAAGGCTAGATTCTGTTATATTTCCTTAATAAATGTTGGACTTTGTTCCTGCAGATACTTAAATAATTTACATCAGTTGATCCTTTAAAGTTTTGTTTTCAAGCTTTTTGATTATGAGTCTAGACTCGTTTTCTCTTTATAAAACCTTAATTAACATTCTGGGTATTCATTTAGGTCTGTCCACCAGACTTTTGGACTTAAATGATTCTAAGTCCTGTGTAAATTCTGGAAGCTGTTTGGCTAATAATCCTCACCCCATCCCAGAAACTGTTTTTTCCTCATACTTGCTTTCTGTCCATCTTCAGGAATGTCACTCTTGCACATGCAGACTATTTTTCAGCCAAAATCTCAAGAACAGACAAAAACATATTTCTGGAGTGATTTTTCTACATACGTCTCTCACAAATTCTAGTCACTCCAGATTTTTCTTAACTCCAACTCAGCAAGACTGCTTGGCTATGTTTGGATTTCCACTCACTGTGCTATGGTTTTAAAACGTGTTCAGGCATAGAAAGAACAAGGGCAATTGAATAGTTCACTTCATTTGTTTATCTTCTTTTAGAATTCACAGTCCTCCACTGTGTTTAATGTCTGAAACAATTGTGTCATGTAATTTGTCCAGCTTTCTAATTGCTACCAATGAGAGATGCAGGATAGGAAGATAGTGGCAGAGTAGGGGGGCCTAGGGTCGCCTCATCCCATGAACACAACTAGATAACTATCAAATCGGCCTAAACACCTCAGAAATCAAACCAAAGACTGACAGCACAATCTCCACAACTAAAGGGGAAAAGAGACCACATCAAAAAAAGTAGGAGCTATGGACACATGGTTTAGGGAACAAATAAATCATGTGTATGCTGTGAAGGGGAGGGAGATATGGTCTCACAGAAGGGCAAGAGAAAAGAGCACACAGGAAGTGCACAAGGAGAATGTTTTCCAAAGCCACTGGCTTAGAAAACAAGAGGGGCTAAATTTTGTGAGTTCTTGCAACCAGTGGGGCTTCAAGCCTGGAGCTTTAAAGGTCCACAGGCTCGGCTGAGATCGAGCCCAGAGGGTATTGCCCTCCTTTTGGAGAGAAGGCAGGCAAGCAGCCCACAGGGCAGATAGCATGGCAACACTGATCTGAAGAATTCCTGGGGCACACATTGGGGAGACTGTTTGCTCTTTTCAGAAGGTCTTCCTGAGAGGAAGCCTTCCCAAAGATGCCTCTCCTGGAAATAAAGGAGTTGGTTGAGACCATTTTCCTTCCCTGCCCCCCTCAGCATAAACACAGAGCAAACTACAGGAAGCAGCCCAGAGTTGACACTGGCTGCCTAACTTGCTTACACTAAGCCCGGCACCCCTTTGCTCTGGCAAGACTGCCCTTCTCAGTCCACCTTGCCTCAGTCACCATGTGGTGGACCTCTCACCCAGAAGACTAGCACAAGCCCCTGCCCAAACCCCATCTCCTGACCAGAGAGTTCAGTTCCGGTGGAAGTAGTTACAGGCCTCATTTCACAAGCAGACCAGTAAACCTAGTTAAACTTTCCACACTCAGGCCAGGGACCAAACACTGCCCAAAGAAGGCAAGGAGAGCCCCTGCAGACAACTGGCCTGAAGTTTAGAGCAGCCAAAACACAACAGCAGAGTGCACAGAGCACAGTCCAGAGACACTCCCAGAAAGCTCCAGGCCCTGGGCACTACATGACCTCTTTTTCATAAGGGCATTGCTTTCAGAAACAGGAGACATAACTGTCTTTTCCAACACAGAGAAGAAGGTAGAAACTTAGACAGAATGCCAAGATGGAGGAATGTATCCCAAATGAAAGAACAAGATAAGCCACAGCCAGAGATCTAAGTGAAAGAGATATAAGTTACATGCCTGATTGAGAATTTAAAGCAACAGTCATAAGAATATTCACTGGGATTGAGAAAAGACTAGAAGACATCAAGGAGACCCTTAAAATAGAAATAAAAGTTTAGAGGTGTAGTAGGCATGACTTTGAGTAGATAATGAAAGAAAATGCAAAATGCTTATTAATTTATGATGTGGTTTCATCTTAGCTTGGGCAAACCATGCAGTATTTAATACACAGTAGCAGAATATTTACTACTGAAGCTTGAAAAGATGTGAGTTCTTTGTGTGCCATCTTTCATTTATGCATGTGAGAGAGTTTTCTTTTCTTAATATTTTTACATTGTAGTACTTGTTTTGCTTGTTGGGGGTGTTTGCTTATTTAATACATTCTGTCAAGGACAGAAATTACATGCTGGTTTTTTCCCCCCCTAGGAAATGTGTCTTGGGTTTTTCCCTTATTGTTTCGTTACTTTTTTTTTCCCCCTCTTCTGTTTTTGGTGGTGGGGGTGGTTATGTTTAAATGAAGTTGCTTTTACAACACCAAAGACTTAATCATCCATTTCCTATATAAAAGGTAGCTACTTTTTCGCATGGACCTCAAGTATATTATAGTATAGAGGTGGAATTTAAGGAAAGGTATTAAACAGGCTGTGTTTTAGCTTATGGGCAAGTAATATATTGTATCATGTATCTTGAATGTATCATAGATAAGCTGCTATATAATGATTGCCACTTCAGATAGCTGTGAAATTAGGTGATTAACTAGTTGTTACATAACCTTCTAATTTCTGTATAAGTCTAATTACATGAAATAGAAGTTGGTGTTTTGATTTTTTACTTTGCTTTTCTGTTTGGAGTGTCATTGTAACTACTGTATTGTAAATGATGGAAAATAATTGCATATGTTAAAAAAATAAATTGTATTATATTCAAAAAAATAGAAATAAAAGACTTTAAAAAATTAATCAAAGAAGAGGAATGCAATTAACAAGATTGGAAACAGGCTTGATGCAATGAACAGCAGGTTGGAAGAAGCAGAGGAACATTTACTGACCTAGAAGACAAAATAATGGAAAATAATGAGGCTGAACAAAAGAAAGAAAAATTATGCAACACAAGAATAGACTTAGTGAACTCAGTGACTATATCAAATGTAATAACATTTGTATGTAGGGGTCCCAGAAAGAGAAAGAGGAAAGGGGGCAGAAAAGTCATTTCAAAAAATAATAGCAGAAAAATTCCCTTATCTGGGGAAGGAAACAGATATCTAGATCCAGAAGGCACAGAGAGCTCTCGCCAAAATCAATAAAAGCAGGCCAACATCAAAATATAGTGTAATTAAATTTGCAAAATATAGTAACAAAGGAAAAAATCATAAAAGCAGAAAGACAAAAGAAATCTTTAATTTACAAGGGAAAATCCATAAGGCTAGCTGGAGATTTCTCAACAGCAACTTGGCAAGCCAGAAGGGCTTCATACATTCAAAGTGCTGAATGAGAAAACTCTTCAGTCAAGAATATTCTATCCAGCAAAGCTTTCATTCGAAATAGAAGAGATAAAGAGTTTCCCAGACAAACAAAAACTAAAGGAGTTTGCGACTAGCTCTGTAAGAAATATTAAAGGGGTCTCTTTGAGTCCAACCGAGAGACCAGAAGTGACAAAGACAAGAAAGGATCAGAGAAAATCTCCAGTAACAATAACAAGGCAAGTAACAAAATGGCAATTAATACATATCAATAATTACTCTGAATGTAAATGGACTAAATGTTCTAGTCAAAAGACAGTCTGTCAGAATGGATAAAAAACAACAACAAGACACCTCTATAGGATGATGCCCACAAGAGACTCATTTTAGACATAAAGACACGTGCACATTGGAAGTGAGAATGTGGAGAAGAATTTATCACACAAATGAATGTTGAAAGAAAGCTGGAGTAGCAACACTTATATTGGACAAACTAGACTTTTTTGTTCTTGTACTGTTTTTTTCCTGCTTTGATATCAGGGTAATACTGACTTCAAAGAATGATTTTGAATGTATATCCTCTATCCATTATTTGTAAGGTTTTTATAAAGACTGTCAATTTTTTTTAATGTTTGGTAGAATTCACCAATGAAACCATGTATTCTTGGGCTTTTCTGTGCTGGGAGATTTTTGATTCCTAATTCAAATTTCATTCATGTTATTAGTCTAAGAAGTTTTCCTATTTCTAAGAAGATCTCCTTATTTCCTGAATTCAAGATTCATGATTCAATCATGGCAACTTGTGCAATTTTTAGGAATTATCTGTGGGTTTTCTAAGTTATCTGATTTGTTAGAATATAACTGTTTATAGTAATCTGTTATCACATTACGTGGTTCTGTAGTATGTTTTTTCTTCCATTTCTCATTTTGGGTTTTGTGTCTTCTTTTTCCCCCATACTTAATGTACTAAAGGATTGTCAATTTTGCTTATTTTTATTTTTTTTAAAAACTGGTCATTACTTTCAATGTTCTGTTATTGTTTATTCTGGCTTTTTATTTATTTCTGATTTTCTTTGTTATTTCCTTCCTCTACTAACTTTCAGCTAATTTCCTTTTTTTCTTCTAGTTCCTTGTGGTATAATGTTGTTTATTGAAACTTTTTTCTTAATACAAGCATTGATAACAAATTTCACTCTAACACCTGCTTTACCACATCCTATAGGCTTTGGAATATTGTTTTCTTTTTCTATTGTTTTGAGACACTTTTCATTTTCCAGTTGATTTCTTATTCAGCCCATTGCTTGTGCAGTGGTGTGTTCTTTAATATTTACATATTAAATATTTAATATTTACATTGTTAAAAAATAATGACAGGGTATATCTAGGTGTAGTTGGACCCTTTTACTCCCCTGTGGGAAGATAGCCTTTCTTCCAGGAGTGACTGACAACATGGGAGTCCATTCATTTCAGGACAATCTTCACCAGATCCCACAGTAATTAGGTAGTAATATCTCCATTTCCACACCCCTTGACATTAGGACAATAGAAAACATCAGTATATTTTCCAATGTCTGGTTTATTCCTTTTGGAATACTTCTACAACATGTTGTACTTCTATAACAAAGTCAGTCCAATTCCTTTCAGGATCCTGCCAACAGCATCAACATACTTTCAATCTTCTGGGTATTTCTTCTTGACCTCTACTCCAATTTTAGGACAAGAACTCATACTCATTTTCCAGGTACAATCAATATTTTTCAGAGATAAATCAATCTAATCTTAATATGAAAAAATATTTTTTCTAAGGAAAACATAATATGATCAGATGATATTTTAGCTAAAATGGAAGCAGCTTTCCCCCCTCATTATTGTGAGGAAATGCTCAGCTTTGGGGTCCACATCGTCTTGAATCCCTTTATTTTCAAATGTGCTTTATCTCTGAAAAACTTCAATCTTTATCAAAGTGGTCTTTTAGCTCAAAGAACATCTGCATAATGACTTTATGTCCACAAAGTATATAAAAGGAGAATGAGAGAAAGATCTGAAGCTTTTAAGTTGTCATTCTTTCAGAATCCAATCTCTCCATCAATTTTAGAGATTCATAGGACATATTCTAAGACCTGGGTAAGATGACACTTTCCCCCTCTCTTCCAGCAGTCTCTAAGAAAGGGAATCTTTTCTTAGTGGCCTAAGAAAGGGTGTCCAGTTATGAGAGGGAGTCACATGCAGGTTTCTCCTTATACTGCAAGCTTTCCCCTTGTTTCTGTTGTTTGGTTCAGAGGCATATATATTACCTGGATTTAATTACACAGCCATGTAATCAAGGTTGGGAGTCACAACTGTAGATGCATGATATTGAGCAAATATTCAGATTTCTCTCTCTCATGAACAGAATGGCAGTATTGCATAGCTCATGGGGCCATTTTGAAATAATATCAGATTATATTTTAAAGAGACAAGAAAGATAAACATGTATCTCTATTTTTATGGCATTCTTCACTTAGTTTTATTCAGTATGATATATACTCTCCACATATACATGTTCTAAGAACCACATGAAAAAGTGTATCAGAAAACCATCTCAGATGAATGAACTTAAAAATTTTTAAGTCTCCCCTCATCAGGGACACATTCTTTTTCCCTTAAAAAAATCACCAGGTGGAAGATCTAGATGTGGAGGGAGAGAAAAATAGCCTTGATTGTTTTGCTGTGTGCTAAGATTAGAACTTGGTGATAGTTTTCTAGAAGATCCAAAGAATGTTATTATGCAAAAGAAGAAGTTTCTACTCCTTCTGTGATCTATAACCTCTTTCCTCTCTCTGTAAAGAAAGGATGCTAGCAGGGAGTAATTCCTCCTATTTCTTGAATACTTTGCCCTGAAAGACTGAAGCCCAGAATTAAAAGCCTTGAAGATGGCCCCTGGTAACTCCTGACAGTCACACACTTGTGGAATCCCCTCCCTTGAGTGTATGAGTATGAGTTAGTCATCCACTTCTACGAATTGAATATGGTAGGGTAACGAAATGTCACTTCTGAGGTTATATAAAGACTATACCTTTGTCACCTGAGTGGCTCAGTTGGTTAAGTGTCCAACTCTTGATTTTAGCTCAGGTCATTATCTGATCGTTGGTGGGTTTAAGGCCTGCATTGGGATCTGTGCTAACATGTGGAGCCTGTTTGGGATTCACTCTCTTCCTCTCTCTGCCCCTCCCCTTCTTACCCTCCCCTGCTTGTGTGTGGATGTGCACTCTCTCTCTCTTTCAAAATAAATAAATGAACTTTTCAAAAAAAAAAAGAATGTAATTTTTGTCTTGTGTTCTCTCTCTCTCTCTCTCATCATTTACTCTAGAGGAAGTCCTCTAGAGCAGCATGTGACAAGGACTTAAGACTGGCCGACAAACATATGAATGGGCTTAGAAGTGGATCCTCTTGCATTTGATTCTTCAGATGAGACCACGTTTTACTGCAGCCTCCTAAGAGATCTTGAGCAGAGGCACACAGCTAAGTCATGATCAGATTTTTGGCCCATGGAAAGTGTGAAACAATAAATGTTGATTTAAGCTGTTAAATTTTGAGGTAATTTGTTAGACAACAATAGGTAACTAATAGAAGGATCTACATAATGTTATGATAAAAATAAACTCTCCCACCTACCTCCAAAGATATGTCTATAGATCATAAAACTTGAGCACTAATCCTGCCTCTGGTCACTAACCAGTTGATGTTTGTACAAATCTCATTTATGTTCTTGGCTTCTGTGTCTCCATTTTTAAAAGTAATAGATTGGATTAGTTGGCTTTTTAATATCATATAATTTTACATTTCTTTTAGGATCTATACAGTGTTAAGTAGTATATGTGTATATATAAAAATATAAAAGTCACAAAATTCTGATGAAGAATTGTATATATGTACATATATATACATATATATGTGTGTGGATATATATATATATGTATATATATAGAGAGAGAGAGAGAGAGAGAGAGAAAGAGAGAGAGAGATCATATTTATGTGTAGGAAGATTCAATATTGTTAAGGTACCAGTTTTCAAAAATTGATCTATAGATTCAACACGATCCTAATAAAAATCCCAGCAATTTATTTTGTGACTATCAGCAAACTGCTTCAAAAGTTTGAAAGGCAAAATACCTAATATAGGCAACAAAATATTAAAGTAGAAGAACAAAATCAGGAGACTGACATTATCTCACTTCAAGATTTACTATAAAGCCACAATAATGAACACAGTGTGATATTGGTGAAAGGACAGCCAAACTGATTAGTAAAACAGAATAGAGAATCCAGAAATGGATGCACACACAAATATAATCAACTAATCTTCGACAATATAGGAAAGGCAGTACAATGGAGAAAGATAGTCTTTTCAATGCATGCTGTGGAATGACTGAACATCTACATGCAAAAAAAAATAATTTAGAATTTACATCACTCACAAAAATGAATATAAAATATATCATAGACCTAAATGTAAAATGCAAAACTATAAAACTCCTAGAAAATAACAGGGGAAAATTCTAGATGGGTGGAGAGGACATTTTAAAATACAACACCAAGGGCCTGATTCATGACAGAAGTCATTGATAAGTTGAACTTCATTTAAATTTAAAGGTTCTAAGGGTGCCTAGGTGGATCAGTCAGTTAACTTCAGCTCAGGTCATGATCTTACAGTTCATGCATTTGAGCCTGGTGCTGGGCTCTGTGCTGACAGCTCGGAGCCTGGGGCCTGCTTTGAATTCTGTGTCTCCCTTTCTCTCTGCCCCTCCCCGACTCACACTCTGTCTCTCTCTCTTTCTCAAAAATAAATAAACATTAAATTTTTTTCAAGTTCTGTTCTTTGAAAGATGTCTTGAGAATTAGAACAGACAAGCCACAAACCGGCAGAAAATTTTTGCAAAATACATATTTGGTAAAGAACTGTTATTCAAAATATACAAAGAACTCTTAAAACTCAACAGCAAGAAAACAAACAATTTTAAAATGAGAAAAAAATATCTGAACAGGTATTTCACCAGAGAAGATATACAGATGACAAATCAGCATATGAAAAGATGCTCAGCATCATATATTTTTAGGCAGTTGCAAATTAAAACACCTATAAGAATGGCCAAAATCCAGGGGCAGCTCGATTTGAGATTGAGCCCTGCATCAGTCTCTGCACTGAGCATGGAGCCTGCTTTGGATTCTCTCTCTCTACCTTTGCCCCTCTCCCCCACTTTCTCTCTCTCTCTCTCTCTCTCTCTCTCTCTCTCTCTCTTTTATTCTCTCAAACAAAAAAAAGAAAGAAAGAAAGAAAGAAAGAAAGAAAGAAAGAAAGAAAGAAAGAAAGAAAAGCAGCATGGTTAAAATCCAGAACACTGACAGTACCAAATTTAATGAGGATGTGGAGTAACAGGAACTTTAATTTCTTGTCCGTTAGAATGAAAAGTAACACAGCCACTTTGGAAGACAGTTTGGCAATTTCTTACAAAGCTAAATATAGCTTTACCATACAATTCAAAAATCATGTACCTGATATTCATCCAGATGATGTGGAAATGTATGTTCACACAAAAACCTACATGTGAATGTTTATAGAAGATTTACTCATAATTGCCAAAACGTGGAAGTACCAAGGGCGACCTTTGATATGTGAATGGATAAACAAGTTTCGGTACATCTATGCAATGGAATATTATTCAGCAATAAAAAATAAGTAAGTTATAAAGCTATGGAAATACATGAGGAAATCTTCCAATGCACATTATTGAGTGAAAGAAGCCAGTCTGAAAAGGCTGTATAATGTCATATATGAACTATATGATTTCTGGAAAAGGGCAAAACAGTGAAAAGACAGTAAAATGATCAGTGGTTTCCAGGGGTTTTGAGAGAATGAGCATGTGAAGCACAGGGCTTTTAGGGCAGTGAGAATGTGCTGTATGACACTCTAACAATGGATACATGACACCCCACATTTGTCAAAACCCAGAGAATGTATACCATAGTGAGCACTAAGTAAACCATGCCTTTAGATAATAATAATGTATTTTTTTATTCGTCAATTGTACAAATTTACCACACTACTGTGAGATATTAATAATAGAGAAAAACATAGAATGGGAGGGATATGAAAATGAGGAAAGACAAAGAAGTTCTCTGTACTTTCAAATCATTTTTTAAAAGTCTAAAACTGTTCTAAAAATATTTTTTAAATAAAGTTGATTTTATATGCATATATATATAACAGGTGGTTTTATATTTATATAGATTTATGTAATGTATAAAATATATAATTTATATAAACACATATATTATATTTATATATTACTATAATATATAAAAATATATGTTTATATATTATATAAATATGTAATATATATAAATAACAGAGGCCTGTGTAGTTACCTTTGGTTATGAGTAAGTGTTTAACATATGCTAAGTATATAATAATTAATTATTAATATATTTATTATGTGTGATATGGTATTTAAAAAGATTCAGAGGAAAAGCTGGTTTAAATCCTGTTTGTAATACTTCTTTTTTTTTATAGTTTATTGTCAAATTGGTTTCCATATAACACCCAGTGCTCTTCCCCACAAGGGCCCCCTCTTCATGACCATCACCCCCTTCCCACCCTCCCCCTTCAGCCCTCAGTTCGTTTTCAGTATTCAATAGTCTCTCATGGTTTGTGTCCCTCTCTCTCCTGAACTCTCTTTCCCCCTTCCCCTCCTTATAGCCCTCTGTTAGGTTTCTCCTGTTAGACCTATGAGTGCAAACATATGGTATCTGTCCTTCTCTGCCTGACTTATTTCACTTAGCATGACACCCTTGAAGTCCATCCACTTTGCTACAAATGGCCATATTTCATTCTTTCCCATTGCCATGTAATACTCCATTGTGTATATATATACCACATCTTCTTGATCCATTCATCAGGTGATGGACATT
>NC_043701.1:124277929-124283122 GCF_006229205.1 Suricata suricatta | reverse complement strand
GTTCTATGGATAGTTTTTTGAGGAACCTCCACACTGTTTTCCAGAGCGGCTGCACCAGTTTACATTCCCACCAACAGTGTAGGAGGGTCCCTGTTTCTCCACACCCTCGCCAGCATGTATAGTCTCTTGATTTGTTCATTTTAGCCACTCTGACTGGCATGAGGTGGTATCTCAGTGTGGTTTTGATTTGTATTTCCCTGATGATGAGTGATGCTGAGCATCATTTCATGTGCCTGTAGGCATCTGGATGTCCTCTTTGGAGAAGTGTCTGTTCAAGTCTTCTGCCTATTTCTTCACCGAATTATTCATTTTTCAGGTATGGAGTTTAGTGAGTTCCTTATAGATTTTGGATACTAGCCCTTTATCTGATATGCCATTTGTCACTCTTTTCCCATTCTGTCGGTTACCTGTTAGTTTTTTGTTTGTTTGTTTGTTTCCTTTGCAGTGCAGAAGCTTTTTATCTTGAGGTCCCAAGAGTTCAGTTTTGCTCTTGATTCCTTTGCCTTTGGGGATGTGTTGAGGAAAAATTGCTGCGATTGAGGTCAAGGAGGCTGCTTCCTGCTTTCTCCTCTACAGTTTTGATGGTTTCCTGTCTCACATTCAGGTCCTTTATCCATTTTGAGTTTATTTTTGTGATTGGTGTAAGAAAGTGGTCTAATTTCATTCTTCTACATGCTGCTGTCCAGCTCTCCCAACACCACCTGTTGAAGAGGCTGTCTTTTTTTCCATTGGATATTCTTTCCTGTTTATAATACTTCTAACGATAAATTGCTAGTAAAGTCATTAAACCTATATACGTTGATTCCCTCATCTACATCATAGATGTAAAAAGTGTGAGGTTTAAATTAACTAATAATTGTAATTCACAGAAAAATGCTTGGCACATGGTGAGTACTTGATAAATGTTAGATACTTTTTAGTTTATGTATTAACTGTTCTGCTTTTTAATCAATTCCATATGTTTGATTCTTTGTTTTAACTCACCAACCAGACAGTAGATCTATATTTTAAACATCTTAAGAAATAAAATATAAAACTTGGAGTTAAACAGTAAACCTTGCATTGTTAGGTGCTTAATATTTGTGAATGGATGTTTAAATGAATACAAAACAGAGGAAAGGTTGGCAAAAAAAAATAAATAAGGGAAATATTTCCAAAATGGTCTTCTATTTGACATATCAATAAAAATAATCCTATTTTTCACCAAACTGTTTGGAGAGACATTTTCATCCACACCTTTGTCCCAAGAGAACTTTTTTCTTTCTCAATGTATTATATATCAGGAGTGAATGTCAGCTAGATTCTTTTCCTAATAACTTTAAAAAGTATAGCTAAAAAGAAGACAAATCAGACTCACAAAGAAAATGTACTCACTAGGAACTCCTTGATGGAACAAGGAGCTGTGCTAACAATGAATGAAGGGATGAATTTTTAAAGAACAATTCTGAATCCTATTTTGGGAGTACTTGTTTCAAAGATCACTGCTGGGATAACATTTCATTGAATTAAATATTGTCTAATAACAAAAACCTAGGTAACACAATAAAAGTGATACTTATCTTTCCTAAACTCCAAAAAGAGATGGTCAAAGTTGCATTGCTCCAAATTGAAGAGGTTACACAAATATATCAAGATATCAAGCACAAGATCCTTCCATTTTTCTAGCAAGGGAAAGAATCTTATTCTTTCTTTTGGATGGTGTGATGCTTTCAACAATGAAGAGGCTCAGACCACAGTTTTTGAGTGTCATGAAAGACTAAATGTTAATGACAAAGAATTCACTTTCTTCTCCCAAAAATGTTCCCTTGAATTTCCTTTGTACAACAAAAGTATATGACTCATTGGTAAATAATTGACTGCTTTATTTTTGGTGTACTATCCAAAGGACTGGATTATAATAAGAAAAATAATAGCTAATGTTAGTTATATATTTTCTCATTTAATCCCCACACTCTGTGTGGTAGAAGATATTTATTATCTGTCTTTCACAGATAGAATACTAAACCTTAAGGAAGTAAAAACAAATTATTCAAGGCATAATTACTGAATAATGAAACAACGTGAATATGTCTGCATTCATAGCTTGCTGCTCTCCAGGTTACCTGGATCTAACTCAAAGTAACAGTAGACTTAACTCTGCATTCTTTTCTCCCTCCTACCTGCAATCAAAGTTTCTCTATTCTGTGTCATATTCCCCAAAAACCTGGTTGGTGGTTTGACAATTAGTTTAGTCCCAGCAATTTATCCCAACCAAAGTGTAAGCTAATTAATTCTTGCTTAGCCACAAAAACATACCACCTTATACTCAGGTTTGATACATAAGAGCCTATAAATAGTACCAAAAGAATTTCAGAAACCAAGACTAATCAGAGGGAGAAATATTTTAGTTTTGGAGTTACCTTTGAGAAACAAAGGAGCATTCCTTCATCATTTCACTAACACATGGGAGGTACTTTTTCTACCTATGATCGTTAAAGACATTGCTATACAATTTGGCTGTCAACTATCTTTATGTACCTCTTTACAGATGGCAAATAATGTGAATGCTAACCACAGTGAGATGTAAAAGAATAATGCAGAGTCAGAAAAGCTCATGTAGAAAGAGGTATGACATGTTTAGAATTGTGTTAAGTATACTCATAAGAAGTTAATAAAAAGAAGATGGGATGTGATATAATTCAAAAATATACTTGGAAATTAGTACTTCTTGTAGTCTGTTTAGAGACTCAAAATTGTAAAGACTCTGATAGGTCCCACAGTAAATGAACAGGTTAAAATATTTGTTTAAGCCAATCTTATCAAATGTAATATTTATTGACATTCTTAGATATTAGGGTTCGATGGAACACATTTTGGGAAATGTGAACGTAATCACTGCAGAGAGAAAAGGGAAGCATGATGATTGGATTCAGATCAGAAAATTCTGATTACATTTGTAATCTGGATTGAGTAAAGTGAAATGACTGCATCTGGATGATGTTTTAGTTATCATAGACTGACTGCTGGAACATCACCCAAATCTTAATGGATTTATGCAAAATATGTTGATTTAAAACTCATATAACAATTTAACATGGTAATTTAGGGCCCAGGATTCTTGTATCTTATGCCTCCAATATCTTATTGGGGCCTCAAAGTCATCTTCTGAATTCTCATGGTATAAGGAAAGAATCGAGGCTTTCACTTGGAGGTCTCTTGGTCCAAACATGGGAGTGGTGTGCAGCACTTCTATTTACATTCTATTCTCTAGAGCTTGGTCACATGAATAATGTAGTCTAGTTGTATGCCAGATGAGAAAAGAACATCATATAGGTGACTAGTCTCTGTTATAGAAAGAATTAGAATCTGAATTGAAGTCAAAAAAATTGCATGTAAACTTCAGCTATAGAACTCAGGCTAGGTTTGTGCTTCAAACTGTCAAACAAATTTCCCATTGAGAGAAGGGGATTTTTGCTTTAGAAATTTATTCTAGATTAATGGGCATCAACCTATTTTTCTACTTCAAAAAAACTATGGGGATTGCATTGAATGTGTAGATTGCTTTGGGTAGTAATGACATTTTCACAATGTTTATTCTTCCGATCCATGAACAGGGAATGTTTTTCCACTTCTTGGTGTCTTCTTCAATCTCTTTCATAAGTTTTCTATAGTTTTCATCATATAGGTCTTTTACATCCTTGGTTAGGTTTACTCCTAGGTATTTTATGGGTTTCTGTGCAATTGTGAATGGGATCAATTTCTTGATTTCTCTTTCCGCTGCTTCATTATTGGTGTATAGGAATGCAACTGATTTCTGTACATTGATTTTGTATCCTGCAACTTTACTGAATTCATGGATTAGTTTTAGAAAGCTTCTGGTGGAGTCTGCTGGGTTTTCCATGTAGATTATTATGTCATCTGCGAAAAGTGAAAGTTTGACTTTTTCTCTGCCAATTCGGATGCAATCCCCATCAAAATTGTACCAACATTCTTCTCAAAGCTAGAACAAACTATCCTCAAATTCATATGGAACCACAAAAGACCCCGAATAGCCAAAGTTATATTGAAGAAGAAAACCAAAACGGGAGGCATCACAATCCTAGACTTTAGCCTCTACTACGAAGCTGTCATCATCAAGACAGTATGGTATTGGCACAACAACAGACACACAGACCAATGGAATAGAATAGAGAACCCAGAACTGGGCCCACAAATGTATGGCCAGTTAATCTTTGACAAAGCAAGAAAGAGTATCCAATGGAAAAAAGACTGCCTCTTTAGCAGGTGGTGCTGGGAGAACTGGACAACAACATGCAGAAGAATGAAACTAGACCACTTTCTTACACCATACACAAAAATTAACTCAAAATGGCTGAAGGACCTGATTGTGAGACAGGAAACCATCAAAACCCTGGAGGAGAAAGTAGAAAACAACCTCCTTGACGTCAACCGCAGCAGTTTCCTACTCGACACATCCCCAAAGGCAAGGGAATCTAGAGCAAGAATAAACTCTTGGGACCTCATCAAGATAAAAAGCTTCTGCACTACAAAGGAAACAATCAAGAAAACTAATAGGCAACTGACACAATGGGAAAAGATAGTTGCAAATGACATAACAGATAAAGGGCTAGTATCCAAAATCTATAAGGAACTCACCAAACTCCACACCCAAAAAAATAAATAACCCAGTGAATAAATGGGCAGAAGACATGAACAGACACTTCTCCAAGGAGGACATCCAAATGGCCTACAGGCCCATGAAACGACGCTCAACATCACTCATCATCAGGGAAACACAAATCCAAACCACACTGAGATACCACCTCATGCCAGCCAGAGTGGCTAAAATGAACAAATCAAGAGATTATAGATGCTGGCAAGGGTGTGGAGAGACGGGCACCCTCCTACACTGTTGGTGGGAATGTAAACTGGTGCAGCCGCTCTGGAAAACAGTGTGGAGGTTCCTCAAAAAACTATCCATAGAACTTCCTTATGACCCAGCAATAACACTGCTAGGGATTTACCCAAGGGATACAAAAGTGCTGATACATAGGAGCACATGTACCCAATGTTCATAGCAGCAATGTCAACAATAGCCAAACCATGGAAAGAGCCTAAATGTCCATCACCTGATGAATGGATCAAAAAGATGTGGTATATATATACAATGGAGTATTACATGACAATGAGAAAGAATGAAATATGGCCATTTGT
>NC_043701.1:124270724-124277829 GCF_006229205.1 Suricata suricatta | reverse complement strand
ACACAAAACTTGAGAGACTATTGAATACTGAAAAGGAACTGAGGGTTGAAGGGGAAGGGAGGAGGGGGGAAAAGACATGGTGGTGATGGAGGAGGGCCCTTGTGGGGAAGAGCACTGGGTGTTGTATGGAAACCAATTTGACAATAAACTATTTAAAACAAAGAAACAAAAAAACACAAAACTATGCTCCTAAATTACAGAATGAGAGAGCAAGTTCTCCAGAGAAGAATAAACAATGTAATTGCACCAGCATTTAAGGCTTCTCATGTCTGTAAAATAATGGTTTTTGGTCAAAGAACAAGCTTTTCTTAAAAGTCTAAGAGCACAAAATAATAGGAAGGAAGTGAGAATGTCAATTCATCAGTTTGGTGCACTGGGCTCTCTTTTTACTCCTTGACAAGGGTCTAACTAAATATGCCAAGAACACTTACTAGCACAAGAGGCTAGAAGAGATGTTATATAAATGGACTTTCAAGTGACTGATGACTCACAATAATGTTTTACATTAATTTCAGCATATGTCATATGTCCAAGTCATAGCCTTCACAGAGTTGGGTATATGTGCATGGTTATTATTAGACTGACTGTTACAGAATGAGGTGCTTATGAAAGAATTACCATTAATATAAATAGACCCTGACTCGCCTACACAGGGAAGAAATATTGTCAAAGCTCTACCAATGGCCTGACATAGCAAAGAACTAATACTGAAACAGTCTTATTCATTAAATATTAAGTTCAAGTATCAAAGGGACAGCTCATTTGCTGAAGGTTTTAGACACACACGGATTAGTATCTAAATGAGTGTTGACTTAGCAGGGACGAAAAAGGAAGATTTGAAAGACAGACTTCCCTCAAATGTTGCTGTTGGTGAGAAGAAATCCTACTGAAGCCTCCAAAGCTGTGCTTCAGCTACTGCTCTGAGATAGCATCTCTCCCATTTTACAGGCAGGAAAATTTGAGAGACTAAGAGGCTTATCCAAGGACCCAGAAGAAAACGATGGCTACAGAGCTTGAAGCTGGACTTTCTGGTTCTAACATCTTTCTTTTACCTATTGCATCATCCTGTTTACTTCCTCAAAATTGATTGAAAAGAATTCCTGGTGACATGTCTTACATTTCTGAACCATTTCCAACCAAAGACATCATTTCCTAAAATATGTCAATGAAAAGCTATTATATTTTGCTATCTCAAAGAGTATTTTTTCTTTTAAAATACTGAATTTCTTTTCACTAAGGAGTATGCCCAGACATTGTCATTTTACTTTAAAGTAATTTCTATAAATACACATTTTATGAAGATGTATTTAAAAACTCTCCCTGTTTTCTAAGCTATTGTGACTATCACTAAAATCAAATTGAGAGATCATATCAATCATCTATAAAATGGGTTGGAAATGAATCTGTCCTATGCCAGCAACCTTATAGATGGAAAATATAAACAATATTTCATGAATAAAAGAATGATAGAGAACTGTGTATGGCATTTAATAAGTATGTGTAAAAGAGCAAATATCTTGCCATTGTTCAGTTCTCTCCATTGAGAGGTAAGAATTAGTAGGGGCACCTGGATGGCTCAGTCAGCTAAGTGTCCAACTCTTGATTTTGCCACAAGTCATGATCTCACAGTTTGTGGGATCAAGCCCTGCATTAGGCTCTGCGCTGACAATGCAAAGCCTGCTTGGGATTCTCTCTCTCCCTCTCTTTCTGCTTTTCTCCTGCATGCTCTTCCTCTCTCTCTCTCTCTCTCTCTCTCTCTCTCTCTCTCAAAATAAATACACTTTTAAAAAAAGCTAAACAAAGGGAACCTGGATGACTCAGTCGGTTAAGTATCCGACTTCAGGTCAGATCATGATCTCATGGTGCTGACAGCTCAGAGCCTGGAGCCTGATTCTGATTCTGTAACTCTCTCTTTCTCTGTCCCTCCCCTCCTCACATTCTCTCTCTCAAAAATAAATAAATAAACATTAAAAAAAATTTAAAGAACAAAACAAATGAATCAATAGGAAATTCATTAGCCATAATTGTAGCAATAACTTGACCTGATAATAGATAATTATTTTCTCTATGGGTACAAAAAATGTTACCACAAAATAATGGGACATATTTTTTTGTTGTTAAGTAGGCTCCACACCCAACATGGAGCCCAATGTAGGGCTTGAACTCACAAGCCTGAGATCAAGACCTGAGCTGAGATCAAGAATTGCTCAATTAACAGACTGAGACACCCAGGAATGCCAAGACACCTTTTGAATGAACACTACAAATAAATTTATCAGAATGACTATTATCCTTAAATTAGTATATTAAGAGTTAATAGTACCATTTCAACAATGATACCATGTTTTAAAGCATTGTGGGATTATCTCAAGTGAAATTGCTTTTATAAAAGCAGAAACCAATGGAGACTATGGCAGGAGAGAATCCAGTGAATCAAATCCCTCCTGAACCTCTTGGGAAGTAACTCAGGGCCTACCATGGCAGACAGCGCTCATAAATTAATTTGAGCAGCTGGCTCCCACTAACATGGCCACAAGGGCAAATATGTAAAAGCAAGCAAGCAAACAAACAAACAAAAACACTCAGGCATGTAATAGAGACTCTTTCAAAAACCTGCTTCTGACTGTTGCTTCCTCCTCAGTCTCTATGAGGATAAAGTGGACCTACAATCTGCCAAAAATAAAACTACAGCAAATTTAAACTATTCCTTCACCATCAGCTGGGTTTGAAATATTCTGAGTAACTATCCACATAATCTTTGACAAAACTCACCTAGATTCCTAATATTTGGAAAATGTTAAATTTTTCTTCTTGCCCTAAGAGTGAATAAACAGATAAGTCTTCATGTATATTTTAAAAATATTCAGGAGTTGTAGAGAAAGATGAGAGATAGAGACAAAGACACATACATATGCAGGTATATGTGATGTCCATATACATGTCTGTATTTATATACATGTAATGTGAAATTTTTCTAAGGAAATAAATTTACTGCAAGAAATTTAAAAAGTAATATATCTCCTTGTTATGTCAAAGAAATTCAGAAAAAATCAGTCTAAGTAATGAAAACAGCATGAGATCAGCAGATTTTACTTTCAGATTTTAAAATTACATGACTGTAGTCATTAAAATTACAGAGATGAAAGACATCAGAGAATTGCAAATTTCAGAAGACAGAATTAGAATTTGAACATTCTTCCCATTAATTCAGAAGAGGTGCATATAACAAGAAACTGAGCAAAAGGAAAAGAAGAATGAATGACACACCAGAAGAGATAATATACATACAGTAAGTAAGAATAAAGTAAGTGGATGAAAGCAACAATCAAAGAAGTAACAGAAGAAAAGGTCCTTAAGCTAAGGATGGACTAACTCTTTAGATCTAAGGGTTTGTTCCAAGCATGAGGCAAAATTAATGAAATACATATACATCAGGAGATAAAATATTTCTCATATACATTAGATAAAGTAAAATAATGAGAAACAAGGGAGAAGAAATCATACCCTACATGATGGGGGAGAAAAACCCTTATTGACATCACATTCTCCCCCTCAACATAAAATGACAGGATGAGAAATCTATAAAAATTTGAGAATAAAGATTATGACTCAAGATTTCTGTATTCAAACTACTTATATATGAAGACAACAGAAAGACTTCCTCAGACATACAAGTATTTTCTTACTATTCCATAAACATACATTTCCTTAAAAAAAGGAAAAAGAAGTCTCAAAACTTTAATTAACAATTAATAAAAAATGAAATGATCATAAATGAGAAGAAATAGGGGAAAATTTAAAAGCGAAAGAGGAAAAAATGAGGAATTTAACCAGTTAATATTTGGTATATTTAAATATAACGCTTTCTTGATTTTACCAAAATATAAAGTTCCCACCCTTGAATTGATTTTAAATATATTCTAATATGAAGAAAATGTATCTTCAAAATGGAGCTGGCAAGTATCACTTTCCTCCCCTATCCCAGCATAAACACAGGCAGTGGCAACATTCACTATCTAATTTGCTTACAACACGCCCTATCCCCCCAGGCTTTGGAGATCCAACCCCTCCAGGCAAGCTTGCCTCAGTCCTGGTGCTTCATGTCCCCTCCTCCAAAAGACCTGAGCAAGTCTTGCCATCACTGCAGCTCCTGACCAGTGTGCTTTGCAGGACCTTGGTCCCAGCAACGGTTGTGAGTCCTCTCACTTGGAGGACCAGTGAACAAATATGTTAAAACTATACATCCTACCCTCAAGCATATTGTGGATCCACCCCCTCCAATATGTTCTTGGCTGGAGCCATTTTGAACCTGGGCCACAAGCCTGGCAATGGATAAGCAGACCCAACAGAGGCCAGTATTACTCTGAAGTGACTCCTGACCTGGGGAGAAAGAAAGATAACCACACACACTAGTCAGACTGAGGCCCCATCAGTGGGCTGGAAGCAAAGTTCCTCTGACTGCAGGTCTAGCTCACCAATAAAAGCTTCTCAGGAGACAACATAGAGAAAGTAGCATGCAGTTTAGTGTTACAACCTCTCAGGCAAATGTCTGGTCTGACTCAACTCAAGCCCAAGGTATCTCCGCATTGGCCCAGTAACATCACAGAGAACAAACTCTGCCCACAACAGGAAAAGAGAGCCTCAGCAGGATGACTGGACTGAAGGAAAGAGTTGTTAAGCCCCAACATCAGAGTTCAAACAACATACATAGGAGATACCCCTGAAACACCAGGTTCCAGTGAATAGGAGATATTTTACTGCAAAGTGCTACAGGACCTTTTCTTCATAAGACCACTACTTTTAAGAGCAGAAGACATTGCTGACTTGTCTAACATACAGAAACAGACACAGAGAGTTAGACAAAATAAAGAAACAGAAAAATATCTTAAATTTAAAAAAAGGATGAAACCACAGAAAGAGACCTAAGCAAAACAAAGATAAGTAATATCCCTGACAGAATTTAAAGTAGTGGTCATAAAAATAGTCACTGGATTTGATAAAAGAGTAGAGGACCTCAATGAGACCCTTAAAAAAGAGAAAAAAAACCAATCAGAGATGAACACAATAAATGAAATTAAAAATATACTAAATGAAATAAGTACCAGACTTGAGGAAGCAGAACAATGAATCAGCAACCTGGAGGACAGAATAATGGGAAGCAATTAATCACAGCAAGTGAGAAAAAAATACACAAAGTGAGAATAAACTTAGGGAACTCAGAGACTCATCAAGCATAATAACATTCTCATTATAGAGGTCCCAGAAGGAAGACAGAATAAAGGGGAACAAATTTTATTTGAAGCAATACCTAAAACCTTTCTGAATCTGGGATGGAATGAGATCTCCAGGACTAGAAGACACAGAGATCACCAAGCAAAATCAACCTAAGATCTACACCAAGACTCATAGTTATAAAAATGGCAAATAAATAAATAAATAAATAAATAAAAGTGATAAAGTGAAAAATTTAAAAGCAGCAAGAGAAAAGAAAGTAGTTACAAGTAAGGGAAACTCCATTAGACTATCAGAATATTTTTCAGCAGAAACTTTTAAGGCCAAAATATATTCAAAGTGCTCAATGGAAAAATATGCACCCAATAATACTCTACCCAGCAAAATTTTCATTCAGAATAGAAGGAGAGATCAAGAGTTTCCCAAACAAAATTTAAGGAGTTCATGACTACTAAATAGTCCTACAAGAAAAATGAAAAGTAACTCTGAATGGAAAGCAAGGACTGTAAGTAAGAATAAGGAAAGTGGGAAGCAAAAAAGCAGTGAAAATAAGTATATTTGTAAAGATTGGTCAAGAGATTCACAAAATAAAAGGTTGTAAAATAAAAGGTAGACACCATCTACCTAAAATGAGAGAGAAGACTAAAGAATGGGTTCAAACTTAAGCAATCATCAACTTAATATAGACTGCTATCTATGTAAGATGTTATGTATAAACCTAAAGGTAAGCACAAATCAAAAACCAGCAATAGATACAAAAATTTAGAGAAAGTAATCCATTATATAAAGAAAGCCAACTTATTGTGAGAGAAAAGAACAAGAGAAGAAAGGAACAGAGAAAACCTATAAAAACAACCATAAAACAAGTAACAAACTGGCAACAAATACATATCTATCAATAATTACTTTGAATGAAAACGGACTAAATACTCCAATCAAAAGACATAGCTTGACAAGATGGTTTTAAAAACAAGAGAACCCAGAGCTGGGCCCACAAATGTACGGCCAATTAATTTTTGACAAAGCAGGGAAGAGTATCCAATGTAAAAAAGACTGCCTCTTTAGCAGGTAGTGCTGGGAGAACTGGACAGCAACATGCAGAAGAATGAAACTAGACCACATTCTTATACCATACACAAAAATTAACTCAAAATGGCCGAACGTCCTGAATGTGAGACAGGAAACCATCAAAAACCTGGAGGAGAAAGTAGAAAACAACCTCCTTGACCTCAACCACAGCAATTTCCTACTCAACACATTCCCAAAGGCAAGGGAAATGAAAGCAAAACTGAACTCTTGGGACCTCATCAAGATAAAAAGCTTCTGCACTACAAAGGAAACAATCAAGAAAACTAATAGGCAACTGACACAATGGGAAAAGATAGTTGCAAATGACATAACAGATAAAGGGCTAGTATCCAAAATCTATAAGGAACTCATCCAACTCCACACCCAAAAAACAAATAACCCAGTGAATAAATGGGCAGAAGACATGAATAGACACTTCTCCAAAGAGGACATCCAGATGCCTACAGGCACATGAAACGACGCTCAACATCACTCATCATCAGGGAAACACAAATTAAAACCACACTGAGATACCACCTCATGCCAGTCAGTGGCTAAAATGAACAAATCAAGAGACTATAGATGCTGGCGAGGGTGTGGAGAGACGGGCACCCTCCTCCACTGTTGGTGGGAATGTAAACTGGTGCAGCCGCTCTGGAAAACAGTGTGGAGGTTCCTCAAAAAACTATCCATAGAACTCCCTTATGACCCAGCAATAGCACTGCTGGGGATTTACCCAAGAGATACAGAAATGCTGATGCATCGGAGCACATGTACCCCAATGTTCATAGCAGCAATGTCAACA
>NC_043701.1:124236629-124270624 GCF_006229205.1 Suricata suricatta | reverse complement strand
CGAAGGTGTCATGTTAAGCGAAATAAGTCAGGCAGAGAAGGACAGATACCGTATGTTTGCACTCATAAGTCTAATAGGAGAACAGGAGAAACCTAATGGAGGACCATGGGGAAGGGAAGGGGAAAAGAGAGTTGGGGAGAGAGAGGGATGCAAAACTGAGAGAATAGTGAATACTGAAAATGAACCGAGGGTTGAAGGGGGAGGGGGAGGGGGGAAGAGGTGGTGGGAATGGGGGAGGGCCCTTGTGGGGAAGAGCACTGGGTGTTATATGGAAACCAATTTGGCAATAAACTATTTAAAAATAAAATTTTAAAAAATAAAATCAAAAAATAAAAACAAGACCCAACTATATGCTGCCTACCAAAGACTCATTTCAGACCTAAAGATGCAGATTGAAAATAAGGAGATAGGGGTGCCTGGGTGTTCAGTTGGTTAAGCGTCTGACTTCGGCTCAGGTCACGATCTCACAGTTTGTGGGTTCAAGCCCCACATCAGGCTCTGTGCTGATGGCTAGCTCAGAGCGTGGAGCCTGTCTTCAGATTGTGTATCTCCCTCTCTCTCTGACCCTCCCCTGCTCACCCTGTCTCTCAAAAATAAATTTTAAAAAAACATTAAAAAAAGAAAAAATGAAGGAACAGGGAAATATTTATCACATAAATGAACGTGAAAAGAAATCTGGGGTAGCAATACTTTTATCAGACATAGTAGACTTTTTTAAATTATAATTTTTAATTAATTAATTTTTAATTTACATCCACATTAGCCAACATATAGTGTAACAATGATTTCAGGAGTAGAATTTAGTGATTTATCACTTCCGTATAACATCCAGTGTTCATCCCAAAAAGTGTCCTTCTTAATTCCCATCACCCATTTAACCCATCCCCCATTCTCCAGCAACCCTGTTTGTTCTCTGTATTTAAGAGTTTCTTACAGGGGTGTCTGGGCGGCTCAGTCAATCAAGCATCTGACATCCTCTCAGGTCATGATTTTGTGGTTTGTGGGTTCAAGTACCGCATTGGGTTCTGTGCTGACAGTTCAGAGCCCAGAACCTGACTTTCTCTCTCTCTTTCTTTCTCTCTCTCTCTCTCTCTCTCTCTGCCACTCCCTCGCTTATGCTCTGTTTCTCTCTGTCTCAAAAATAAACAAACATTTAAAAAAAAAGTTTCTTATGGTTTGTTCCCCTCCCTGTTTTTATATTATTTTTGCTTCCTTTCTCTTATGTTCATCTATTTTGTATCTTAAATTCCACATATGAGTGAAGTCATATGATATTTGTCTTTCTCTGACTGACTTATTTCGCTAAGATAATACCCTCTAGTTCCATCCATCTTGTTGCAAATGCCAAGATTTCATTCATTTGATCACTGAGAAATATTCCATCATGTGTGTGTGTATCTGTGTAAGATAAGGAAGATGTGATATGCATATGTACATAAACGTATATCTATTCATCTTCTTTATCCATTCCTCATCAGTCAATGAACATTTGGGCTCTTACCATACTTTGGCTATTGTCAATAGCATTGGGGTTCATGTGCCCCTTCAAAACAACACTCCTGTATTCTTTGGATAAATAACTAGTAGTGCAATTGCTGGGTTGTAGGGTAGTTCTATTTTTTATTTTTTGAGAAACCTCCATGCTATTTTCCAGAGTGGTTGCACCAGTTTGCATTCTCACCAGCAATGCAAAAGAGATCCTCTTTCTCTGCATCCTCTTTAACATTCATTATTGCTTCCTAAGCTGTTAAGGAAGTTCCTAAGGTGAGAGGTGGTATCTCATTGTGGTTTCTATTTCTTTTTCCCTGATGATGAGTAATGTTGAGCATTTTTTTTCATGTGCCTGATAGCCATCTGTATGTCTTTTTTGGAAAAGTGTCTACTCATGTCTTCTGCCCATATCTTCACTGGATTACTTGTTTTTTAGGTGTTGCATTTGATAAGTTCTTTATAGATTTTGAATATTCTTTATTGGATATGTCACTTGCCAATGTCTTCTCCCTTCCACTCGTTGCCTTTTAGTTTTTCTGATTGTTTCCTTCACTGCGCAGAAGATTTTTATCTTGATGAGGTTCCAATAGTTCATTTTTGCTTTTGTTTTCCTTGCCTCCAGAGACACATTAAATAAGAATTTTCTGCAGCTGATGTCAAAGAGGTTGTTGCCTATTTTCTCCTCTAGGATTTTGATGGCTTCCCGTTTCATGTTTGGATCTTTCATTCATTTTGAGTTTATTTTTGCGTATGGTAAGAAAGTGGTCCTGGCTCATTCTTCTGCATGTCACTGTTCAGTTTTCCCAGCACCATTTGCTGAAGAGACTTTCTTTTTTCCATTGGATGTTCTTTCCTGCTTTGTCAAAGATTAGTTGGCCATATGTTTGTGGGTCCATTTCTGGGTTCTCTATTCTGTTCCATGGATCTGAGTGTATATTTTTGTGCCAGTAGCATACTATCTGTATTACAGCTTTGTAATACAGCTTGAAGTCTGGGATTGTGATGCCTCCAGCTTTGGTTTTCTTTTTCGTGATTCCTTTGGCTATGTGGGGTCTTTTCTGGTGTCATCCAGATTCAACAAGACATGAAAAGAATTATTCACCATAATCAAGTGGGTTTTATTCCTGGGATGCAGGACTGGTTCAATATCCACAAATTAATCAACGTGATATATCACATTAATAAAAAAATAAGAACCACATTATTCTCCCAATAGATGCAAAAAAAAAAAAAGCATTTGATAAAATACAGCATACTTTCTTGATAAAAACGCTCAAGAAAGTATGATCTTCAAATAGAAAAATTACACCTCAAGATCATAAAAGCCATATATGAAAGACACACCATGAGTCTCATCCCCAATGGGTTAAAACAGAGAGATTTCCCTTTAAGGTCAGGAACAACACAAGAATGTCCACTTTCACCACTGTTATTGAACACAGTGTTGGAAGTCCTAGCCTCTGACATCAGACAGCAAAAGAAATGAAAGACATTCAAATCAGCAAAGAGGAAGTCAAACTCTCCCTCTTTGCAGAGGACATAATACTCTCCATGAAAAACTCAAAAGACTCCACCAAAAAAATGATCCATGAATTCAGCCAAGTCATAGGATGTAAAATCAATGTACAGAAATTGGTTGCATTTCTATACACCAATAATGAAGCAGCAGAAAGAGAAATCAAGGAATCTATTCCATTTATATTTGCACCCAAAACCATAAAATATCTAGGAATAAACCTAACCAAAGAGGTGAAAAATCTATACACTTACAACTATAGAAAGCTTATGAAAGATGGGGTACCTGGATAGTTCAGTTGGTTAAGTGCCTGACTCTTGGTTTCTGCTCAGGTCATGATCTCATGGTTCATGAGTTCTAGCTCGGTATCAAGATCAGCAATGACAGTGCAAAGCCTGCTCGGGATCTCTCTCTCCCTCTCTTTCACTCTTCCTTCACTCACTCTGTCTCTCTCAAAATAATAAATAAACTTAAAATTTTTGTAAATAAGAAAGAAAATTTATTAAAGAAATTGAAGATACACAAAAAATGAAAAATCATTCCATGTTTATGAATTGAAAGAACAAATTAGTGTTAAAATGTCAACACTACCCACAGCAATCTACACACTCAGTGCGATCCCTATCAAAATAACACCAGCACTCTTCACAGGGCCAGACAAGGTAGACTATAAAATAGACTGATACAAAGACAAAAAGAACACTATATGATCATTAAGGGACAATCAAACAAGAAAACATAACAAGTATTAATATTTATGCACCTTACATGAAAGCTTCCAAATACAGAAAACAATTAATAACAAATATAAAGGAACTAATTGATAGCAATACAATAATACAGTATGGAACTGTAACACCCCACTTACGTCAATGGACAAATTATCTAAACAGGAAATCAAAAAGTTAATAGTGGCTTTGAATGACACGCTGGGCCAGATGGAGTGAACATATCCGAAACATTCCATCCTAAAACAGAAGATTACATATTCTTTTCAAGTGTACATGGAACATTCTCCAGAGTAGGTCATATATTAGGCCACAAAACAAGTCAACAAATTGAAAAAGATCAAAGTCAAACCATCATCATTCCGGACTACAACACCATGAAACTAGAAATCAACCACAAGAAAAAATTCAGAAAGAACACAGATAGGGGGTCAGAAGAAAGAATCAAAAAGGGGATCAAAAAGAAATAAAAAATTATATGGAGAGAAATAAAAATGAAAACACAATGGTTCCAAACCTTCGGATGCAGCAAAAGCAGTTCTAGGAGAGAAGTTTATAGCAATATAGTTCTTCTTAAGAAGCAAGAAAAATCTCAGGTAAACAACTAACCTTACACTTAAAGGAACTAGAAAAAGAAAAACAAGCAAAACCCCAAACCAGTACAAGGAAAGAAATAATAATGACTGGAACAGAAATAAATGATATAGAAACTAAAAGCAGGGGCATCTGAATGACACAGTTAAGTGACTGATTCTTAATTTTGCCTCAGGTAATGATCCAGTTTGTAAGTTCAAACCCCGCATTGGGTTCCGTGTTGATGGCACAGAGCCTGCTTGGGATTCTGTCTCTCCTTCTTTCTGCCCCTCCCTTGTTTGTGTGTGCCCTTGCTTTCTCTCAAAATAAATAAGTAAATAAACAAACAGAAAAAGAAACTAAATACAAACAAAACAAAACAAACAGCAGAACAGATAAATGAAACCAGCATCTGGTTCTTTGAAAAATCAACAAAATTGATGAACCTCTAAAAACCAAAAGGAGGGGTGCCTGAGTGACTCAGTTGGTTAAGCAACTTCAGCTCAGGTTATTATCTTGCTATTTGTGGGTTCAAGCCTCACATTGGGCTCTGTGCTGACAGATAAAAGCCTGGAGCCTGTTTTGAAATCTGTGTCTTCCTCTCTCTCTGCCCCTCCCCCATTCGCACTCTGTCTCTGTCTCTCTCAAAAAATGAATAAGCATTTTTATAAATAAATTAAATGTAAAAAGACATGACTCAAATAAACAATGCCAGAAATGAAAGAATAGAAATAACAACCAACACCACAGAAATACAAACAACTGTAAGAAAATATTATGAAAAATTACATGGTGACAAAATGACATCCTAGAAGAAATGGACAAATTCCTAGGAATGTTAAGCCTACCAAAACAAGCAAGAAGAAATAAATATTTTTTTATTCTAAAGCTTTTATTATTTTTCATATCAGAAATATCTCAACTGATTTTATTTTATTTTTCTATTTTATAATATACTGTTTTTGATTTATTTTATTTTTTATTAATAGTTTATTACCAAGTTGGTTTCCATATAATACCCAGTGCTCTTCCCCGCAAGTGCTCCTCTCCATGACCTTCAACCCTCTTCCCCTGCCCCCTCCCTCTTCAGCCCTCAGTTTGTTTTCAGGATTCAAAGGTTCTCATGATTTAGCTCACTCCCTCTCCCCAAATCTTCCCCCCCAACTCTTTTCCCATGGTCCCCTGTTAGATTTCTCCTGTTAGACCTATGAGTGCAAACATATGGTATCTGTCCTTCTCTGCCTGACTTATTTTGCTTAGCATGATTCCCTCTAGGTCCATCCATTTTGCTACAAATGGCCAAATTTCATTCTTTCTCATTGCCATGTAGTATTTGAAGAGATCAATAACCAGCAATGAAATTGAATCAGTAATTAAAAAAAAAAACTCCCAACAAACAAAAGTCCAGGACCAGATGGCTTATAGGTGAATTTTACCAAGCATTTAAAGAACAACGAATACCTATTAATCTCCAGCCATTCCAAAACATAGAAGATGGGACACTTCCAAATTCATTCTGTGAGGTCAGCATTACTCTGATACCAAAACCAGATAAAGATGTCACATAAAAGGAAAGCTACAGACCAAAATTCTCATGAATACAGATTCGAAAACCCTCAACAAAATATTAGTGAACTGAATTCAACAATACATTTTAAGAAATCATACCCTACAAATAAGTGGAATTTATCCCCAGGATGCCAGGGTAGTTCAGTACTCACAAAACAATCAACATGCTATACCACATCAATAAGACAAAGAATAGAAACCATATGATCATTTCAATAGATACAAAGAAAGCATTTGACAATGTAGAACATCATTCATGATAAAAATCCTCAACAAAGTAGATTTAAAAGGAACATACCTCCACATAATAAAGGCCATATATGAAAACCACAGAGCTAACGTAATACTCAGTGGGGAAAAAGTGAGAGCATTTCCCCTAAAGTCAGGAACAAGTAAAAGATGTCCACGCTCACCACTTCTATTCAACATAATACTGGAAGTCCTAGCCAGAGCAATCAGACAAGAGAAAGGAATAAAAGACACTCAAATTGTAAGAAATAAGTAAAACTTTCACTATTTGCAGATGACATGATAGTATATATAGAAAACCTGAAAGACCCCACCAAAATACTACTAGAATTGATAAAGTATCAATAAGGTTGCAGGGCACAAAATCAATGTACAGAAAGTCATTGCATTTCTATACACAAGTAATAAAGCAGCAGAAAGAGAAATTAAGAAAACAATCCTATTTACAACTGCACTGAACACAACAAAATATCTAAAACTAAATTTAACCAAAGAGGTGAAAAACTTGTATTCTGAAAACTATAAAACATTGATGAAAAAACTGAACACAACACAAATAAAAGACATTCCATGCTCATGGGCTAGAAGAACAGATACAATTAAAATGTCCCTCTGACCCAAAGCAATCTACAGATTTAAAGCAATCTCTATCAAGCTACCAACAGTATTGTTCACAGAACTAAAACAATCTTAAAATTTATATGGAACTCTAAGAAACCCTGAACTACCAAAGAAATCATGAAAAGAAAAAAAAAAAAAAAGCTGGAGGCATTACAATTCCAGACTTCCTTATATTACAAAGCTGTAATAATTAAAACACTATGATAGTGGCACAAAAATAGACACATAGATCAATAGAATAGAATAGAAAGCCTAGAAATAAACCCACTCTTATATGGTCAATAAATATTTGATAAAGAATGAAAGAATATACAATGGGAAAAAGACAATTTCTTCAACGAGTGGTGTTGGGGAAAGTGGACAATTAAACACAAAAGAATGAAACTGTACCATCTTTTTATATTACATACAAAAGTAAGTTCAAAATGGATTAAGGACCTAAGCATGAAACTTGAAACCATAAAAATCCTAGAGGGGTGCAAAGGTAATAATTTCTCTGACATTGGTTATAACAACATTTTTCTAGATATGACTTCTGAAATAAGGGAAATGAAAGCAAAAATAAATTATTGGGACTATCTCCAAATAAAAATCTTCTTCACAGGAAAGGAAACAACTAACAAAACTGAAATACTACCTATGGAATGGAGAAGATATTTGCAAATGATATAACAGCTAAAGGGTTAGTATTCAAAATATAAAAAGAATATATACAACTCAACACCAAAAAAAAAAAAATAATCCAATCAAAAATTTACATGAACAGACATTTCTCCAAAGAAGACATTCAGATGACTAACAGACACATAAAAAGAATCTCCCATCACTCATTTTCAGGGAAATGCAAATCAAAACCACAGTAAGATATTACCTCACACCTCTCAGAATGACTAAAATAAAAAACACAAGAAACAGCAAGTGTTGGCAATAATATGAAGAAAAAGGAACCCTCGTATACTGTTGGTGGAAGTGCAAACTGATGCAGTCACTGTGGAAGACAGTTTAGAAGTTCCTCAAATAATTAAAAATAGAATTAATATATGATCCAGTAATCACACTTCTGGTATTTACTCAAAGAATACAAAAACACGAATTCATAGGGATATATGCATTGCTCATAAAAGCCAAATTGGAAGCAGCCCAAGTGTCCATCAATAGATGAATGAATAAAAAGAATGTGTTAGGGGTGGAGCCAAGATGGCAGAGAGGAAGGGAGCTCTGTAAACTTCGTCTGCCCCATCTATCAAACTGAGAAGGATATTACTCCAATCTGCTAGAGTGGGAGGAGAAAATACGGACTCCAGAAAGAAGAGAACCTCAAAGATACCTGAGTGAGTGAGTGCGAACTGGGGAGATTGGAAAACGGGCCAGACTGAGATGAGCAGGGGAGGTGGGAGTCCCAGCCCAACACAGGGCAAGCGTGCGGAGCCTGAGAGACAAAGGGACGAGACAGAGAGACTGAACACGCTCATAGTGCTGTCTCTGGGGAAGAGATAAAGAATATTTAACCGCGCCAGAGAGAGAAACTCTCACTCCATATAAAACTGCTGGGTAGCCCAAATCCCGAACCCAGGTGGCGCAAGGGAAAGAACAGCTTCCAGCCCTGCGCCGTCTCGGGAGGGAGTCAGCGGCCTCAGCGGCGGGTGGCTCCAGGGGTGCTCACTTCGACCTTGGTTTTGGGAGTGGGAGCACGCACGTCATTTCCACGGCGCATCTCGCCCCCAGCAGTGGCCGCACGAATCCCTAATCCCAGGTGCCAACAGGGAAAAAATAGCCCACAACCCTACACGATCCCTGCAGGACGTTGGCAGTGGTGGAGGCCTGGGCATGTGCTCAGGCTGCAGGAACTCCCAGCTCATTTCTGGCAGCGCCTGGCGCCTCGGGCAACAGCTTCGGGAAGCCAAGAGAATCTCATCCATCCTTCAACATGATCGAGATCCTGGCTGGGGGCTAGGAATCCGTGAGGGCGTGCACTTCACCTCCTGCTTCGCACGTCGCCTCAGGCAGTGCACATCACCTCAGATGGCACACCTCGCCCCAGGCAAGGGCAGCTGAAATCCATGCTGAGCCAAGACAAACTGAACCCTCCCCCTAAGAAGCCAGCCAGCAAAGCAAATACATCTCATCTGTGGTAGCATAAAAGTGCATGGACTAGAACTTTGAACCGAGGCGGGCCTGGAAAATACAACTTGGCTCAACCTTGGCACAAGGAGATCAGACTCATTAGAGTGACCTACAGTGAGTAGTTCCAGCAGAGCTTGGCATGCCACAATTCTACTCTCTGCAGACACCAAGGCGGATCCTCTCAGAGCAGCCTCCAAGACCTACCACACCAAACCACGCCGATCCACTAGGGGGAGCTGCTGCATTTTTTCTTGTTCTTTTTTTCTTCATTTTTTTCCTTTTTCTTCTTTTTTTGTACTTATTTTTTATTATTATTACCTTTTTTACTTAATTTTTTTTTAATTTTTACTCCTTATTTTCCTTTCTCCTTTCTCCCTTTTTGTACCTTCCTGCAATCCAGATATATTCTCCTGTATCTAATGCTTATCTCTCCCCTCAACTGGTTATACACTTTTAGACTGTCCACTGTCCTTTGTTGTCTCTGACCTCCTTTATTTTTTTTTGTCTTCTCTTCTTTTCATCTCTTTCTTCTCCATTTTCTTTCTTTTCCTTCCCCCTTTTAATGTGTTTGTTTCTTTGATTTGTCCGTGTATTTGTGTGTTCTGTTCCCTCTGTGTTTCTCTGTCTGTCTTCCTCCTTAGGGCTACACCAAGAAACAAGCCAAGTGTGCATGATGGCAAGTCCCAAATATTGCTGAGTAGGGAAATAAAATATTCAAAGGCACAACAAGAAAAACTGAGAGACACCATTAAAAGAATATTTCCTGAAATGACAGGCCCTGGACAGTCAATAAGCCTCCTTTAACAGAGAAATATTAACAGGTGCACAGTGCACAACGAGCTTTCTAAAGGTGACAAGAGACAGAAAACTAGCAAAAATGACAAAACGAAGGAACTCTCCCCTGAAGAACTTCCAGGAGGAAGTCACAGCCACAGAACTGCTAAAGGCAGATCTAGACAACATACCAGATCAAGAATTTTAAAAACTTGTCATAAAATTAATCGCTGGGGTTGAGAAAAGCATCAAAGAATCAACTGAGACAATTACTAGGCACTTTGAAAATAGGTGTGATGAGTAAAAAAGGCTATAGATGAGGTGAATCACAAACTGGAGGCAGCCACCTCAAGGAATGACTAGGCAGAGAGAAGAAGAGGTGAATTAGAAGATATAGTTATACAAAAGAGGAAGCTGAAAAAAAGAGAGAGAAATTAATCCAGGAGCAGGAAAGCAGAATTCAAGACCTGAGTGATACAAGCAAACGGAACAGCATCCGTATCATAGGAATTCCTGAAGAGGAAGACAGAGAGAAAGGGCCTGAAGGGATACTAGACCAAATTATAACTGAGAATTTCCCAAGTCTGGGAAAAGAAATAGACATTCAAATTCAAGGGGAATAAAGGACCCCCTTAAGACGTAACTTGAATCGGCCTTTGGTATGACATATCATAGTGAAACTGGCAAAATATAAACATAAAGAGAGAATTCTGAAAGCAGCTAGGGAGAAAAGGGCCCTCACATACAAAGGTTTCCCTATCAGAGTGGTTACAGACCTATCTAATGAAACTTGGCAGGCCAGGAAGGTATGGCAGGAAATCTTCAATGTGATGAACAGAAAAAACATGCAGCCAAGAATCCTTTATCCAGCAAGTCTGTCATTCAAAATAGGAGAGATAAAAGTGTTCCCAAATAAACAAAAATTGAGAGAATTTATGACCACCAAACCAGCCCTACAGGAAATCCTAAGAGGGACTCTATGAGGGAAATGTTGCAAAAAATACAAGGTGCCAGAGACACCACTATAAACATGAATTCTAGGGAGAACACAATGACTCTAAACCCACATTTTTCAATAATAACACTGAATGTAAATGGACTGAATGCTCCAACCAAACGACACAGGGTAGCAGAATAGATTTTTAAAAAACCCATCTATTTGCTGTCTACAAGAGACTCATTTTTGACCTGAAGACACCTTCAGATTGAAAGTAAAGGGATAGAGAAATATCTATCATGCGACTGGAAGCCAAAAGAAAGCCAGAGTCGCCATACTTCTATCAGACAAACTGGACTTTAAAGAAAAGGCAGTAACAAGAGATGAAGAAGGACATTATATAATAATTATAGGGTCCCTCCATCAGGAAGAGCTAACAGTTTTAAATATCTATGCGCCAAATTTGGGAGCGCCCAAAGACATAAAACAATTAATCACAGACAGAAACAATCTTATTGATAAGAATGTGCTAATTGCAGGAGACTTTAATACTCCACTGACAGCAATGGAGAGATCAACCAGACAGAAAATCACTAAAGAAACAATGGACTTGAATGACAAATTGGAACAGATGGAACTGATAGATATATTTAGAACTCTGCATCCTGAAGTTAGGAAATTCACCTTCTTTTCGAGTGCACATGGCACATTCTCCAAGATAGAACACATACTGGGGCATGAAGCAGCCCTCCATAAGTATAAACGAATAGAGATCATACCATGCACACTTTCAGATCACAATGCTATGAAACTTGAAATTAACCACAGAAAAAAGTCTGGAAAACCTCCAAAAACATGGAGGTTAAAAACCACCCTACTAAAGGATGATTGGGTTAATCAGGCAATTAGAGAAGAAATTAAAAAATATATGGAAACCAATGAAAATGAAAATACAACAATCCAAAATCTCTGGGACGAAGCAAAGGCAGTCCTCAGAGGAAAGTATATTGCAATCCAGGCCAATCTCAACAAACTAGAAAAAGCGAAAATTCAAAATTTAACAGAGCACCTACCAGAACGAGAAGGGAAGCAGCAAGAGTACCCCAAACCCAGCAGAAGAAAAGAAATAATAAAGATCTGGGCAGAAATAAACAATATAGAATCCAAAAGAACAGTCGAACATATCAAAGAAACCAAGAGTTGGTTCTTTAAAAAATAAACAAAATCGATAAACCTCTAGCCAGGCTCCTCAGAAAGAAAAGAGAGAGCACCCAGATAGACAAAATCATGAATGAAAAAGGATCTATTACAACCAATCCCATAGAAATACAAGCAATCATCAGAGATTACTATGAAAAATTAGATGCCAACAAACTTGACAACCTAGAAGAAATGGACAAATTCTTAAATGTACATGCACTGCCAAAATTCAAACGGGAAGAAATAGAAAGCATGAACAGACCAATAACCAGTGAAGAAATCGAATCCGTTATCAAAAATCTCACAACGAATAAAAGCCCAGGGCCAGATGGCTTCCCAGCGAAATTCTACCAGACATTTAAAGCAGAGCTCATACCCATTCTTCTCAAAATATTCCAAAAAAATAGAAATAGAAGGAAAATGTCCAAACTCATTCTATGAAGCCAGCATTACCTTGATAGCCAAACCAGAGAGTCCCACCCAAAAAAGAGAACTACAGACCAATATCCTTAATGAATACAGATGTAAAAATACTCAACAAGATGCTAGCAAATCGAATTCAACAGCATATAAAAAGAATTATCCATCATGTTCAAGTGGGATAAATTCCTTGGGTACAGGGCTGGTTCAATATTCACAAATCCATCAATGTGATCCATCACGTTAACAAAAGAAAGGATAAAAACCATATGATCCTGTCGATAGATGCAGAAAAAGCATTTGACAAAATATAGCACCCCTTCTTAATAAAAACCCTTGAGAAAGTCTGAATAGAAGGACCTTACCTAAACATTATAGAGGCAGTTTATGTAAAGCCCACAGCCAATATTATCCTCAATGGGGAAAAACTGAGAGCCTTTCCCCTGAGATCAGCAACACAACAGGGGTGTTCACTCTCACCACTGTTGTTTAACATAGTGCTGGACGTCCTAGCATCACCAATCAGACAACAAAAGGAAATAAAAGGCATCAGAATTGGCAAAGAAGAAGTCAAACTTTCACTTTTCGCAGACGACATGATGCTCTACATGGAAAACCCGGCAGACTCCACCAGAAGCCTTCTAGAACTGATCCATAAATTCAGGGTACAAAATCAATGAACAGAAATCGGTTGCATTCTGTGGGGAGCAGCAAAGACTCAGCTGCTTGGCCATTTGCTAGCCAGATTTGTCACTCCCTGAGGGGAGTTGCAAAATAGGCAGGGGAGCGCCACTCCCTGTCAGAGAAGCCAAAAGACCAAAGATCAACCGCCTGCAGGCAGGGTGGTATCGGCCCCTCAGGCGCTGTGCTAAAACACTTTGGTTTGGTTCTCCTTTTACTCCAGTCTTAATCCCTTGACCCTGTTTCCTAGCAACTGACCTGGGTCAGCTGCCTTGTTTTCCTGCCTTGAAACCTTTATAAGAGACAGTTTTCTGAATAAAGCTCTCTCTCTTTCTTGCCTGATCTGAAACTGTGAGTTGTGTCTTTACTCTCTGTGTGTCCACTTTCCTGTCCTTTCTCTCCCTCCCTCAGGAAAAGAACCCGCGACGATTCTCCGCCCTGCCGGTTGGGGCGGACGACACAGGTATCACCGAACGCTGGGGACGAGTGCAGCGACCTGGCTCTCGGTTAAGACAGCATTCCTATACACCAATAATGAAGCAGCGGAAAGAGAAATCAAGAAACTGATCCCATTCAGGATTGCACGAAAAACCATCAAATACCTTGGAGTAAACCTATCCAAGGATGTAAAAGATCTATATGATGAAAACTATAAAAAACTTATGAAAGAAATTGAAGAAGACACCATGAAATGGAAAATCATCCCATGCCCATGGATCGGAAGAATAAATATTGTGAAAATGTCATTACTATCCAGAACCTGCTTTGGATTCTGTGTGTATGTCTCGCTTCTGCTCCTCCCCCACTCATACTCTGTCTCTCCTTCAAAAACAAATAAACGTTAAAAAAATTTTAAAATATTCTTTTGAATAAGTCTAGAGTTAAACAATAATAGAATTAAAATTATAAGCTATATTAGAAGTTAATAGAAGAACACTGTATATCTAAAGTTATAGAAAGTCTTCAAGATGAAGTTAGAGAAAATTTTATAAATTAAAATGTCTATATTAAATGCACATATAAATAATTACTTTAAATTAATTACATTTCAGCAAAGTTGCAGGATAAAAATCAACACACAAAAGTCAATTTTATTTCTATACATTAACAATGAAAAGTCTGATAAGGAAGTTAAGAAAACAATCCCCTTTACAATAAGAACACCAAAAAGAATAAAATACATAAGAATAAGTTTAATCAAGGACATGAAAAAGTATGTAGTGAAAACCACAAAAAGTGCTGATGAAATTTAAAGAAAAGACAAGTAAATGGAAAGACATTCCATCATCATGGATTAGAAGACTTAATATTGTCTAAATGCCCATAGCTCCCAAAGTGATCTGCAAATTCAGTGCTATCCTTATTTAAGTCCAAATGACATTTGCTGAAATTAAAAAAAAACTCTAAAATTCATACAGAATTTCAAAGAATCCTAAATAGCCAAAACAATCTTGAGAAAGCAAATATGGAGATATCACACTTCCTGATTTCAAAACATACTACAAATCTACAGTAATTGAGACAGGTTGCTTTGAGGATTGGAAAAACTAGAAACTTTGGAATTGTGAGTGGGAATGTAAAATGAAGCAGCAACTGTGGATTACAGTATGGAAGTTTATTAAAAAGTTAATGTAGAATTATCATAGAATCCAGCAATTCCACTCCCTGGTATGTATTCCTGAGAATTGAAAATGGGATCTTGAGGAGATATTTGCATACTCATGTTCATTGCAGCAATATTCATAGTAGCCAAGAGGTGTAAGTAACCTAAATGTCCATTAATGGATGAATGTATAAAAACAGATGCTTACATACACTGAAATAGTATTTAGCCTTCAAAAATAAGGAAATAGTATACTACAACATGTATGAATCACAAAAAGACAAATACTGCAAAATTCCACTTAAATGAAGTATCTAAAGTAGTACAACTCATGGAAACAAAAGTAGAATGTGATTGTCAGGAATTAGGGGAGGGAGAAGTGGGGAGTTGTAATTTAGTGGATATAGAGTTTCACTTTTGTAATAAAAAGCTCTAGAAATCTGGAAAATGTCTAGAATTGTTTCTAGATATCTAGAAATTTCACAACAATGTGCATATATCTAACACTACTATTGTACACTTAGAAATAATTAAGATTGTAAGTTTTATTCTATGTGTTTTTTTACCACAATAAAAATGAATTGTCTAAATAGTTTTAAAATAGTATAAATAAATAGAAGCAGCTATAAAAGATAAAAGTAGAAACTGATGAACTTGAAAACAAAAAGCAATCCTAACAAGTCAATCCAAAAAATCTGTCCTTGTAAAAACCAATAAAATAGAAAATGTATGACAAATTGGATCAGGAAATATTAAGAAAATGATGGGAATGAGAATGGGAGCATAAGAAGACCCTACGTTCAACAGTGACAGATCATGGTTTCTTGGGTCTCTGGTTCAAAACCTAATTGATAGCACGTGTCCACAGACTATATTATGACTAAGCATATGGAAGGGTTCATATGTCTCTTTGTTATTTGTAATATGTACTTACAAATTTAATATTTTATTAAATGTTTCTATTGATTTAATTTTTATTTTTGTAATCGCCTAGATGACATGGTAAATGAATCTATAGTAGCACATAAATAGAAAATTGTCTGAAAAGGTATCTACCAGATTGTTAATATTAGTTATTTTGAAGATGTTTAACATTGCAATGGAGGGTGATGTTGATGAACTGGGAATTATCAGATTTTTCTCTACATGCCATGATGTGATTTGAATCTTGAAAAGAAGACTGCATTTCTATGGTAATTAAAAATAACATAAAATGGTAAAATCTATAGAAAAGAATAGACAAAGGTAAACAAGTTAACAAAAATAAAAAAGGATGCTGATGATACTAAGAGAAAAGAAAGTAGAATTCAAGCCAAGGAATGTTCATTAAAGCAAAGTATGTTCTAGTGATAAAAAGTACAATCCAAAATGAATGCTATAAATATTCTTCACTAAATAACATAATATCCAAAATCCATAAACCAAATAAAAAATATTTAGCAAAATCAAGCCCTATTGTGGCTTCTGGGTAGCTCAGTCAGTTAAGTATCTGACTTTGGCTTAGGTCATGATCCATAGTTCATGAGTTTGAGCCCTGCATCAGGCTCTGTCCTGACAGTTCAGAGCCTGAAGCCTGCTTCAGATTCTGTGTCTCCTTCTCTCTCTGCCCCTCTCCCACTCATGCTCCGTCTCTGTCTCTCTTGCTCAAGAATAAACATTAAACATTTTTAAACTACAGCCATACTGAGACATGTTTACCCATCTCTGTTAATTTTGATAGACTGGGGAAATCAGAAATAAAGGTACAATATAGGATTTGAATAAATCATATGCTTCCCAGTAATGAGTCAAATTTGTATCCTTCAAGAGAAGATACACCCTCTTTTCAAATACCCAAAAAACATATACCAACCTTGTCAAGTACCAGACCATAAAGAAACCTTAATAAATTCCCCAAAGTAGGAATTATACATGTCATTGTTTCTAATCACAGTGGAATAACATTAGAAATTAAGAGTGAAAAGCGAAACAAAAACTAATCAAACCACTTAAAGTTTTTAAAAAGCCCTCTGGTTGTCAAAGTGAGTCTATTTTAAAATAATAAGCTAGTGATAATAGTCAAGAAAATACTGAAGAATCCTGAGAGAAAATTACATGACCACATATTAAAATACTAAAGCAAAAACAATTACAGCAATGTGATGCTCTCATAGAAGTAAGCAGACATACCAATTAAACAGGACTACAAATTAGACTTTAGTGTATGCTAGAGGTACTTTTTTAGTTAGTGCTTCTGTAACAAATTGCCACATGACTTGGGTGGATAAAACAACAAAAATCTACTGTCTCACACTGTTCTGGAGATCAGAAACCTGCAATCAAGATGTCGGCAGGGCCATTTTCTCTCTCAAGGCTGTAGGCAAGGATACTCCCGTGCCCTTTCTTAGCTTCTGATGACTTTTGGCAATCCTTGGTGTTCACTGGCATCACCACAGTCTCCACTTCCATGATCACATGGCATTCTCCCTGCATGTCTGTTTCCAAATTTCCCTCTTCTTATGAGGAAAATAGTCATTGGATTAAGGTCCACCCTACTCCAGTCTGACCTCTTCATCTACCAAAGACCTTATTTACCAAAAAAGGTCACATTCACAGGTTCCAGATGGACATGAATTTTGGGAGAACACTTAATCCATATGCTCCTTGAATGAATGTAAAGAAAACTTAAATCCAGTTAACTTGAGTAAGAAAGTGAAATTTCACCATAAGACTACTCTTCTGATACCCCAATTCTAAGACTTGACATTAACTGGAACTGAGGGACTCTTACTTTATCCTTAATCTCTAACTCTCATTTGGCCTTTCACTATTGTGTGTCTGTGCACATCTACTTTTTATCCTTACAAGCCTCCTTCACACACATAGGCATCTTCAATTCTCATGTAGATGTTCTCATTCCAGACATGGACCACCTACTTCTCAGTGTTTCCAAATTGCCAAGAGGAATATGATTAGTCCAGGACATAAGGACACAGCAATTCACCTGTGTGGCTTGGGGGCAGTTTCCAGGGAATTGTGGTCATCATGAGCTGGGAAGTTTCTTCTCAAAGTCATTACTAATATAGGTAACACATAGAACCAATAAGGAAAGGATAATTAATTCAATAAAGTCTTTGGGAGGAGAAAATAACAATTTAGGAGGAAGATGATATAGTGTTGACATTCTTCATAAATGACAGGAAAATTAACAATTAAATTTAAAAAATACTTTAAATAAAAAAACAAGTGAATATTTTTATTGATCTATGTGTTTTTGTTAAGTACCTTAAATCATTCCTCAAGTATAACAACATATATATTAATCGTATATTATTTAAAGTGTTAGCTTCAGATTTATGGTATTATTCTATGTATCTTTGTAAAGTATTTCCAGGAATTCCTCAAGTATTCCAGTATATATATTTTAGTTATTTTTAAAGTTGCATATTACTCTGGGCTCAAAGAGTGAAAATTTACCACCCACCCCTGGTATCCTTTTTAATGTGCAATATTCAATTCTTTCAAAGATTTTTACATAGTATTTAAAGTGATATCTTTATCATTGGAATTTAGTGTTTTTAAGGGTGAAAACTTTAAAAGCCAATACAATTATTCAAATGTATAAATATCAGTAAAATTATTTTTAAAAATAATTACAAACAGTTTGCACAAACCTCACCATTTCTTATTTATGGAAACTACTGCTTCTTTATCACAGTTATTTTGTGTTTGTTTTTAGTGCTCTGTTGTTATTTTAGGTAACTATGGCTTCATTCAGTGACTCTGCGGTGTTAAAATAGTTGCTTCTTCATATAAATGAGGTTTTTCTAGAAAAATTATTTTCACTTAATGGAAAAGCTATTCAATACTCTAGTTATAATAAAACCTCATTTAGAATTTTCAGAGTAGAGAAGAATTCTTATAAATTTTATTTCTCATTGAATAAGAGTATCTTTAAAATACTTTTGGATTAGCTTTTATTATTGAAACATTTTACAAAATGGATTACTCCACCTTCCTAACATAATAGTTGAATAAAAATGGACATAATTATGTGTATTTTTTATCATTCAGACCCCTCCAACATGGGGCAGAGAGTAAGCATCCAAGAGTCTGGTGGAGTGGATAAGTGATTTTTTATTATTATAAAAAATGATTTGAATTGACTAGTGTTTTGAGTAAGGATGTGAAATAAAGCAGTACTGAATGAATCTGTCTTGTCTCCAGTACATTTCTCTAAAATTTAGTTTTTAGGTAACTACTTTGATTATATTTCCTCATTTGTTTTCCTGTAGATTGAAAACAGAAAACTCCAGTTAAATTGAAATGCTAGTTTTTAAAAATTTCCATTAATTAATGCTTTATAACATTTAACTCATTTTTCTACATTGGAATATGAATCAATTAAATAATCCCAGCAGAGAACCATTTTTTTCTTCAACTTGAAATGTCTGAAATAATAGATGCCAAAATATGCAGTAAATTGTAATAATGGCATAACACAAAAAGGTATTAGTCAAAATATTAGTAGTAATAATGCTTAACCTTTAGTGGATATTTAATAAATTCCAGGTATTGAGCTAACTGCTTTATATACATTCTCTTATTTAATCCCCAGACCACCCTCTGAGATAAATACTATCATTATCACCATTAGGAATCTGAGAGGCAAGGCTGTAGGAAATAAATGGTCAGTTTATTTATGCATGCCTATTCCTTTGTGTCCTTAGTGCTCCAAGATCAACTCAATGGGAGAAGTACGATGAGCCAAGCTTTGCCTGATCCAGATCAATCCTTACACTAAGTGAATCAAAAACCCATTTTTAAGACATTAAGTTGAAGCTTTCATAGAAAGTCTGTGGTGAAGAAAAATGGGCATCCACTTGGGGTACAGTACACTGTGGTGAATGTGCTTTTGGTTACATGGAATTCAAATATCAAAACTAAAAATACAAGAAAGCAGAGGACGTGTAAAACATTCTCAGCCAACAAGTTTCCTGACTGCTGACAGTAGGAGGGAAAGAACTAGTGAAGCAACTTCTTGTTGTTCAACCAAATAACTCGATTCGGTGTAGAGAAAAATAGCATCCTCTTTTTATTGTGATGCAATTGATCCAACAAAGATTCTTCTCAGAGACACTGAATGAATTTCACAATCTCAAAAGTGAAAAGGAAAACAAGCTCCTGCACAATCTATGTTGATATAACATTTGGAAATCTTATTCTATTTGGCTATTTCATTTACTTATTACCACTATATTAATTTTAGAGGAGGCTGTCATATTCTATTTTCACCCAATAAATCACAATGAAATGATTAAATATCTTATACTTGGCAATTAACAAAGGACTTTGATCTTTTCCTAAATCATTCAGAAACTGCCAGTATAATGATAACACACACTTGACTGCTTTCAAATAGGAAAAGTCCCTGAAAGAAAAAAGACAGAGACAGAGAAAAACAGAGACAGAGACAGAGACAGAAAAGAACTTCTGTTTCAAATTAAAATGAGAACTGGATTTCTGAGGGCATGTGCACATTAATTTTAAAAGGGCTTGACTTCTTTATCAGGTGGCATTATTGAAGCCACTGACCAGTTTTAAAAAAAGGAAAGGGAGAGAAATAATACACATTTGGGTGCTTTGGAATTAACAGATTGGTTTGATAGCCTAAGCATGCTGCATTCACTTACTTTGGTTCTGCTAAATGGCTAGATAAAACTAAATAGAGTGAGCAATTTGGTAATCTCAGCTCCTTAGCTACCATATGTACGTAAATGTATTATCACATTAGACAAATATTTCTAATCATGCCTATGTGCCTGATATCATACAGGTTATGAAAACGGCTGTGCTTATTTCCCAGAGCAAGTTGAATTTTGAAAGCCAGGTGGTGGTATTAGAATGTTTGCCTGTAAAATCCAGGAGAGTGTGGTCTTCCTGTTGTTCAAGTTTTGTCAAGCCCTATGTTCCGTGCCATCAGAATTGGTAGAATAAAATATTGGGAAGCCACAGTCATTGCAAAGGTATTGAATTTGATTCTAAGCATAGAATTCTGTGTGTATAATTACTAGCTTTTAACTATGGGAAAATTTCTTAACCTCTTTGAACCTCAGTTTCATTTTTGTTTAGGGAGTAGTAAGGCTATTCCACAAGGAACAGAGGTGTTGGGTAGTATGTGTATAATATACATATGGTAGATAATTACTGACATATATCCATAAACATATTTAACTGTTTCTAGAAAGCATAGTTTAATGTGCCTGGCATAAGTGGAATTAAATAACTAGTAGCCATTAGTAAGTAGTAGTAGCATGAGACAATATTGTAGAGAAGTTAACAGTTTGAGTCCTGAAATCAAGCGAGCCTAATTTTGAATCCTGGCCCCACTGCTTAATAATCTTGTAACCATGAACAAAGAAATTTAGCTATTCTGTGTACCAATTTTCTCCCCTGTAAAATAGAGGGAAAAAATCCCTACCAACCAGAATCTCGTGGAGATTAAATCAAATCATGTATATGAAGTGTTTTGCATAAGGCCATCAATGGATAACTTTTTAAAGAAATAGCTATAGATTCTGAATTAGAATAATGTTTTACCACTTGTTCTATCTCCGTGATTCCCTGGAATGAAAAGGATGTTCAGTATTTATTTGCTGAATGGTCCTTTAATTGATAGATAATGTCTCATGGATAAGATATGAGGCACCAGAACTCTTTTCTTAGCTTCCCGCCCCCCCCCCCGCCCCCGCGTTAATTTACAGCCTGGCTCTATATTTTGATTGATGTATGGCAGCCTTAGATTTGAATGCAGACAATAAACTATCACAATTGGACTTGGGTTACTGTCAGGATACTCTGATACTGTTAAGATTAGCTTTCTAGAGAATCCTAAAATGTAGGAGGAAATGAAATGAGAATACAAGATATTCTTACCAAGATACACTATCAGGGTGATGTTGGACAAACTGTGTATCTCTTTCAGTTAGTTTTCTCATCTAACAAAGTAGAGAAAATTGATGGTAGGGTCCTTTCAGTATCTAAAATCCTCATGCCCTCGTTATGAACCCTGAATACCACTTACCTCTCCTGTACTTTAGAGTTATAGCTTTCTCATATAGGTCTGTAATCCATCTCAAATTAATTTTTAGTGTGGTGTGAGGTAGGGATTGATGTTAATTTTTGTTCCATAGGCTTATCCAGTTATTCCAGCTCCATTTATTAAAATGCTTTTCCTTTCTTCATTCAATTGTCTTGGTACCTTTTTGAAAATCAATGGCCATGGATGTGAATGTCTATTTCTGGATTCTCTGTTGTGCTCCTTTGATGTATTTCTCTTCTTATGTCCATACCATATCATTTTGATTACAGTAGCCTTCATGGTGAGTCTTGAAATCAAGTACTGGTTGCTCTAGCTATTCTGTAGCCTGTGGATTTCTATATACATTTAAAAATCAACTTGTCAATTTCTACTGAAAAGTCTGTTGATATTTTTATTTGGATTGTATTGAATCTATAGGTAAAGAAAATAGACATCTTAAAAATATGTAATCTCTGATTCAAGAAATGATTTATCACTTCATTTATTTAGATCTTTTGTTTTCCTCAGCAATATTTTGAAGGTATAAGTAGATAGATCTGACATATCTTTTGTTGAATTTATAAATGTTTTGCTTGATTATAAATTGATTTTTTCTTAATTTTATTTTTCATTTTTATGTTAATATATAGAAATTCATTTGATTTTGTATGCTTGCCTCTAAACTTACTACCTTATCTTACTAGTTCTAGCAAGGTTTCTTTTTTCCTTTATTTTTTTAGGTTCCTTTGTAGAGATAGTGTTACTTCTTCCCTTCCAATCGTTGTGATTTTACTTTTTGAAACTTACTTTAGGGAGTGCCTGGGTGGCTCAGTCGGGTAAGCCTCCGGCTTCAGCTCCGGTCATGATCTCAGTTTGTGGGTTCGGGCCCCGCATCAGGCTCTGTGCTGACAGCTCAGAGCCTGGAGCCTGCTTCTGATTCTGTGTCTCCCTCTCTCTCTGAACCTCCCCTGCTCAGGCTTTCTTTCTCTGTCTCTCAAAAATAAATAAAAAACATTAAAAAATGTTTAAAAAATAAAGAATAAATTAAAAAAATTTTTTTAAAAAGAAACTTACTTTAGTTTACTGACTGGGACCTTCGGTACCAAATTGAATCGAAATGGTGAGACCAGATATCCTTGTCTAGTTCCTTATTTGGGGAAGAAGCATTCAACTTTTCACCACTAAGTGTATCGTTGCCTGTTTTGTTTTGTTTTGTTTTGTTTCATTGTAGATCCTTGTATTAGATTGAGAACATTCCTTTCTGTTTCTATTTTGAGAGGCTTTTTCATGAATTAATATTGAACTTTGACAAATGCTTTTTCTGCATCTATTTATTTCATCATATGGCTGTGCTCTATTATTCTGTTAATGTTATGAATTACATTGATGGATTTTTGAGTGGTAGCTCAGGCATTCTTGGGAAAAAGCCTACTTAGTCATGCTATATTATTCTTTTCATATATTTTTCTATTTGATTTGCCAATATTTTGTCAAGGACTTTCACATCTATGTTTATGAGGCTCATTATTCTGTTACTCTTTTCATATATTTTTGTATTCGATTTGCCAATATTTTGTCAAGGATTTTCACATCTTTGTTTATGAAGCTTGTTATTCTGTTATAGTTCTCTTATTTTTTGTAGTGTCTTTGTCAGGTAACTATTGGGGTTATACAGCCACAAAAAATAGGGAAGTGTTCTTTTCCCCTCTTTTCTAAAAAGACTTTGCATAATTATATTATTATTACTCTTTAAATATTTGATAAAATTTAACACTGAAGCCACCTGGGCCTGGGGCATTCTTTTGGAAAGTTTTAAAAATAAATTCCATTTTTAAAACAGATACAGAAATATACATATTTCTATATCTTTGTGTGTATGTGTTACTAATATTTATGTTTTAAGATATTTGTAGATTTCATCTAAAGTTGTTGATATATAATCTCTTCATATTTTCATTCCCCTTGTGGTTTTTTTCCTGACCCTTGAGTTATTTCAAAATGTGTTGTTTAGAATCCAAATATTAGGGGATTTTTGGACATGTTGTTAATACTGTTTCTGATCTAATTGTGTTGTCATCAGAGAACATACTCTTATTAATTCAATTTTTAAATTTATGTGATTTGCTTCATGCTCTAGCATATGGTCTATCTCAGTAGACATTCCATATGTATGCAGTTAACAAGAATGTTTCATCTGCAGTTGTGGAATGTTGTACAAATTATCTATATCCTTGTTGATTTCTTTTTCATTATATAACTTACTGAGAGACATAGTTTTAATTCTCCACCTATAATTTGTATAGGTCTTTCTCCCTTCAGATGTGGTTGCTTTTGCTTCATGTATTTTTAATCTGTATTATTTGACATATACACATTTAGGATTTTTAAGTCTTCCTAATGAATTGACCAGTTTATTAATTGTACAACTCCCTTGATCTCTTATATTCCTTATTATCAAGCCTACTTTGTCTAATATTAACACAATCACATCAATTTTCTTCTGTTTATTGTTGCATAGTATATCTTTTGCCATCATCTTATGTTTAAACTCTCAGAATTTTTGTGTTTAATATGTGTCTCTTGTCAATACCATAGAGTTGGGTCTTGCTTTTTTTACCCAGTTTGATCACCTCTTATCTCCTCTTACATGGCACTTATATTTAATGCAGTCATTGATATGGTTGGGTTTAAGTCTACCACTTTGGTCTTTGTTTACTATTTATCACATGTCTTTGTTATGGATCACCCTCTGTTACTAATTTTATGACTTCTTATATCCTATTTTAAATTTTTTCTCCTATCTTTTAGTTATGCTTCTCTTTTGTGGTTTCTTTAGGATCAAAAATGCATCTTTAATCTATCATAATGTATTTGTAGTTAATATTGCGTCATTTCACATAAAATGTAACCATTTAGCAAAGTATATCTCCCTCTGTTTATTATCATATACCTTACATTTACATTTGTAATCGACCCCACAATGCAGTTTAACACTTTAAAACCATCAGTTGTCTTTCAAAGAAATTAGGAGACAAAAATGTATTTTTCATCCACTTATTTACCACTTTTTATATTCTTTATTCCTTCCTAATTATCTAGGTTTTATGCCGTCGTGTCCTTTCAGCCTGAAAAACTTCTATTCGCATTTCATATATTTGGTTGGCAACATATTATCTTGGCTTTAGTGTATCTGAAAATGTTAATCACTTGCTCATATGTCATTTAAAAAAATAATCCGTATATTCCCCTTCATGTCAGAGATATTTATTCCTCATAAAACATCCAAGACTTACATTTCTCAGCCCTCTTGCAATTAGGCAGTCATAAGCTCAGTAAGTTTGTTACTTCTAGGCCAAGTATTTAAGATCAGGTCTACATTAGTATCAGGTCTACATTAGCAATGTTGTTTTGTATCATGAAGAACATATATTTTAAATATTTCATGTACAAGATAGTGAAGACCATGTATAGAAAACTTCTTTCCCCTCCTCATCTGTGAACTGCCCTGGACTACAGAGTGGGCATGATAGAAACTATCAGAGTACTAATCTAATCTACTTGACTAATAGACCTGCTGACCTGGAATTATCTACTAAATTATTACAAGGATAGAGGTTTTTTTAGGGTATCTTGCCTATTCTGTTGATCTATCTGTCGTTTCTGATACCAATACCAAACGTCTGATTTTTGTCGCTGTATAATACAGTATGACGTCTGCTGAGGCAGGGGGGGGACACTGTCATTATTCTTCTTTCTAAAAATACTGGTATATTCTTATACATATCATCCTTACAAGTCATCTTTAACTTTAATCATATTCCCCAAAAGCAGTCCAAATGGGGCGCAATTTATACATTTATTTAAATAAATTGAGACTTCTTATCTAAGGACATATTAGATATAAGCATTTGTTAACCCTATTTATATCCCATATAATAAAACTTTGTAGTTTTCTCCATTTAGCTTCTGCATACTTCATATGAATATATTCCTGAGTTTTTTAGCCCTTTTTCTTTCTATACTAAATGATACATTTTTACCATTATATATTCTTACTGATTATTTAATACAATGTTCTTGAGTAGAACTTGTATATAGCCTTACTACATCGGAATCCTCCTCATGGCTAACTAACGTCCTGGATGATATGTATACAATTCATAGAATTATGCATTCTGCATGGCCACTTGAGTAAGGCACCAGAGTATACCATAATTTTTTAAAGCATTTGTTTCTTGTGCTGTTTAAACTTGAAAGGGGCTTTAGAATCACCTGGTCAACTTTTATTTTTTATGTGAAAAAAATGTAGGCCATTTCAGAGAAAATACTCATTTCAGGGCCATACTGATTTCAAGTTAACACATATTTACAAGCACTTGCCATGCATTTGAGATCCTGATTCTAGGGAACCCAGAATATGACACAACCATAAACTGAGATGGGCACGTAGTAGCAACTCAATAAATTGCTTGATTGACTTGACTGCTTTGTCTAGGAAAAAGAAAAAACATGTCATTGATAGAGGCCATTACACATCAGATTTTTGGAGGGCAAGTATCTTGAAAGTTAAATTTGAGTGGGCTTTTGCATCATTTTGTAGTTCCCACAAAATCCTCTGTGAATTTCAGAAGGAAAAAGATCTACCATTGTAACTGGAAAAATATATAGCTGGCCATTTGGAGCTCCTGCAGGAAGCAACTGAAAGAATTTCTTTTCCCTCTTAAGCTCCCTAAAGTATTTTCCATCTTACAATGAATTACACATGGTTCTCTGGCCCCAGGAGCCTACTTTTCTAAGTTTGTTTTTAAACATGGCAGGGGTTCGCAGACAGCTGCCATTAGAAACATCTATGACTTTATTCCCTTCAGTTAACAGTTGAATACATTAAGACATAGCAGTACTTTCCCAAGGGTTACATCCAAGCCAAAAGAGATTAGGACAAGACTCAACTCATGCACACAAGAGTTAGCACAAGTTAAAAATAGAAATTAATTTGTAAGAAGCTAAATTAAGAACCATGGATAAGGCAATGTGGGTTGAGGGGTGGGAAACTAAGATATACTAAGCAAAATCTCTGGTCTTAAGACCAGATTATATAATCAAGGCTGAGACCACATTGTTTGTAGTTCAAGTCCCAACTCTGCCATTTGCTAGTGATGCAATTGTTGCATTTTATTTAACCACTCTGAGCTCCACTTTCCACATATGTACAGTGAAGACAACATTGAACCTACTTTAAAAGTTTCTATGAGGGTTATATATGACCTTTGGCACATATGTGCCATGGTGCTTGGTATAAAGCAAGCCTCAGTTAAGTACTGTAGACCCCAGGACAGCAACAGACTACTGGCAGATAATAATCTGACCCAGGGGAGGAGTGATTGTGCTCATGTGTTTTAAGCCAATAGTTTAAAAGCCAGTTTCAAATCAACTGAAATGAGAGCATCATCTTTGAGCATCATTCATTTTAATTCCACTACATATAGGCAGTATGCTATGCATTGTGGGTTATAAAGAGGAAGGCATGGTTTAACCTTCCAGTGAGCACTAAATCTCAGAGAGGAAAAGGAATATCACCTATGAATACAAGGGACTATAATAAGTATCATATGATTATCAAAGGACTCTCTATTCTCAGAGGGAGAGTGATTGTGATGGTGGATGTGATCAGGGAAAGCTTCAAGGAGGAGGAAGTATTTATACTGAGTCTCTAAGAATCAGTTGGGTTTTGAGGGATGGAAGTCATGTAGCTGACTGAAAAAACAAATAGAAAGAAATAGGACCAGAAACAAGACATGAAGAAGATTGAGTATGTATTCATTCACTGACTTATTCATTCATGTGATAAATATTGGATGTTTCAGTTTGGTTGGAATACAGAACATGTGTGTGGAGGTCAGGAATATATCCGTGAACAGGTAGGTTGGACTTCAGACATAGAGGACAATACGTTATTCACTAAACTATGATCCCACATATGGGAGAGTCAGAGGATCTTTGTGAATAAGAGTAATTAGAAATGATATGGACTGCTGTTTCTAAGAGGATTACCCCATAGTTTGGATGTTCTTAAAGGAATCATGGTGACAGGCAATGAGAGCCTAGATTTGAGGGTGGCAGTAAGAACATTTTGGAGGACAGTTAGCAGGATTGACCACTAGTTGGGGAAGGGCATAAACCCAAAATAAATTAAGTTCTTCATATGTGTGACTCATGAAATAATGAGTCATTGTCAAGTTTGCAAGTCAGGAAGAAGCTGATGGGGGAAAATGATAGAAGGAATGATGAGACTAAGGTCAAATGAACATAATGGTTTTGAGGTTTTCATGGGAAAACCTGAAGAAATCTTGTGGTGACCAGAATCACCAAGGAGGAAAAGAAGAGGAAAAAGGACAGAACTTTGGTGGATGCCTATTTCTAACAAGTATAAAAAAGAAGAGAAATCAGTGGAGAAGCAGCTAGAGAAGTCAGAAAAAAGGCCTGAAGAGCACAGTGTTACCCAAGCAAAAGGAAATTTCAAGAAGTAGATGATAAGCAACACATAGGTTCCAAGTGGTTGAGGATGAAAATTGATGAAAAATAAACATGAAATACAGTGATTAGGAAGCCACAGGTGACCTGCAGGAAAACAATTTTAGCAGACAAGAGAGGTCAAACAAGCAGATTTCAGAATCAGTAGGTCAACATGTGATTAGAAAATGGTGTTTGAGAATAGATTGGTTTTGTGAAATTTGGCAGCATGCCCCTAAGGGAGTTACAAGAAAAGCCCATGGTCAATTTTATCTGCAATAATAATTCCTTTAATATGTTAACCACTTGCATCATTTTTATTCAAAGTACTTTAATTCACGTTACTTAATGTTATTCTCACAACCATTTTGTAAGGCCAGGAGGTCAGGTACGAGTTTCCTCATTCATAATATAATACTAAGAGATCAGAGCTATTAAGCAACTTATGCCAGGTCACAGAGCTAATAAACAGGGGCAGACAAGGACCCAGGTCTTCTATCTCCTAGTTCAACACCATTTTCATTGCTCCAAACCAAATGTACAGGGACCTGTTGGCAATGTCTCATGTCACCTGGCAATGTAAGTTTACAAATGACATATAAAGCCCATATGAAATGAAAAGTACATGATCATTTAGAGACACGGTATGCTTCTCTTTTTCCAGAACACTGGAAATATAAGGGTTACCTTGCTTTTGACTTTCCTGTACAGACACCTTTGTGCAATGAGATCAGGATTTGAGATTATCTTTCTCTCATCTTTTCCTGTGGAGTAGCCAACTAAGGACAACCATCACTTTGCCAGGGTCTTGATTCACCTACTGCCTTTCTATCATCCAAGACGCTAATAATAACCCAACTCCCTTAATCCCCCCAAATCATTTATTTTTGAATAATCTGTTTTGAAATCTCACTCTTTTCTTTGATGTATGCAAGACCCTAAAGACATATATTATTGGTGGTGACAATAAAAGTTTCTGGATATTCAAAGTCAGGAAGAATGAGGTCCCAGTGAAATTTACTAGGGTGCTTTCCTTAAGAAAAGAGACTCTGAGCACACTGAAGCATGATTCCTCAGTTCCTACCAGTGGCATCCCCCTTTCTTCTCTATTTTCTAATCCTTAGCCATGATTACTAGTTGATGCTTAATTTTTTAAAAGAGTCAAATGAACCAAGAGGTTCCATGGATATGACAGCCCTCTCCCGGATGGGTAATCTCAGAGGACAAGTACATTTGGCTAAAACAAAGACATTACACACTAGACTCTTCTGCTAATTTCTGAGCCATGGGAATGAGATTGGATTACAGCATGCTTCTGGAACCATTGGTTCACAACAAATTATGAACTGTATTTTCAACATGGATCTCTATACTATTCAGATATTTGTGTGCTCTCATTGTCTTGGGAGGTGTCATTGTCACTGACTGCTCCTTCAAAGAATCAAAGTTTAAGAATTTTTAGTGAAAGTAGTGACTTGCTGGCCCAAGAGAGCACTTAGTTCAGTGGTAGGAGAAGGTGCTACAGGTGAGACTTCTAGACAGGGGGCTCCTTTCCTTCTTTGCTCATGACCTGCTATCATGCTTCAAGTTTCTAAAGAACATGCACCTCGAGGAAACAAGGTACCTTGGATAACATTTATCTGTTATTCGATTATTCATGGACTCACCTCCCCTGGGAACCATGTGTATCCTCATGAATCCTTCACTCCTTAACCTTCCCTTTAAGACCACCAACAATGCCAAACCTAAAAGGCTTGTTCTGTGAAATTTTCCTCTGTGTAACATCCCTTTTTTTCTAGTCCTTCAGTGATGGTGGGGGGGTTAAAATACTAACTTTTCAGGAATTATCTGTTCATTATCTACTATGTCCTAAGACTGAGTACTTTAAATGAGTAGAAATCATTTAGTCTCACAATAATCCCATAAGGAAGGTATTTTCCCATTTAACTGATGGAGAAGCCAAGATCAAATGAAATAAAGGAATTTGCCAAAGGCCACAGTATTAGTTATGGAGCAGCCCGTGTTCAGAGCCAGGTAGCCCAGTCCCTGAGCTCTTGTACTTAAAAACTGTGTTCTTTGGTAAGTTAAAGCATGGGGTTGGGCTGGGATGCTGTGGTGGAGCAGTCTGAACACCACACACGGGCATTCACAAAGGGGCCTCAGGGGGCTGAAATCCAGTCTCCCTCTGCTCACAGGGCTGTGAGCCACAGGGCAGTGTGCAGCAGCTGAATCTAGGGGTCAACCAGATCTGAAATTGGGTTCTGGCTCTGTCCTCACTAGCCCAACAAAGAGAATACCATAAAGGGTTTAGCACGGTACTGGCAAAGAACACATACTCAATAGATTTGTTTATATTGTTATAAGCTTAACTGCCCAATGACACTACATTTCTGTTTCTGCCCTTCTCTGCTACCTCAAAAGCAGAACCGTAAACTACCTAGGTGGTCTTCAGAAGGGCACATCACTTTGTGGCTTTAGTGGTACTTCCCTTCGCCAGATGTAGCGGGGTAGAGGACTCTCAGTCAATGTCATCACAGAAGAGTGAGAAGGTAGTGATATTGTTAGGGAAAGGACACTTCTTTGGGCTATTCATTTTCACAGAGGCTGATTCTCTTGGGGGCATCAGCATAGCCACCCTTAGAAGAGGATGCTGCCTGTTTCTCAGGTATGAAAAAGCAATGTAACAGCATCTTTCTGTGTTAGGACTATTGAAAACAATAATCTGTCTGACTCCTGGGAGGGAAAGGAGACTGGAATCCAAATGAGAAAAATAGCCCAGTACCTGGGGGCTTGAAAGATAACTTTGGACAGAAAAAAACTGCTAAAAACCAAGAACCATGACTGTAGGAGCCTAAGTGAAGCAAGGGGCACTCTTGAAAAATTGGGCACTGAGGAAATAGGTTCAGCTCTCTCAAAGGAGCCAAGACCTGGTTCATCAGCTTCCAGTATCACTTCCAGACTACTCAGGACCAGCTGTCAACAGCAACCCCATGAGACAGAGATAAGTGATGATCAGAATGTCCCCTCTTGCACGTAAAAGTCAGAATAACCTTCATATTCTTTCTGCTTCTAGAATCTAATTTGTGGTGGTTGGAAGTTTCAAGTGATGGAGACCTCAAAAGAAACAAAAAGTCAAATTTCCTGCAATTCTGACATAGGGAACTCAGACAGAATTTGGTTGAAAAATAAAAAAGGTGACCACATTTCACCCCAGATTTGGGAAGCTTTCATATTTTTTTGTTATTATTTATAAGAATAATGATGGGGACAATGAATGCCTCATGAAGAGAAAGCAGCCCGCCTCCCTTCATAGTTCCAGCAGGAATGTGAAAAAAGAGTCAAAATGAACAAGCAATGACTAGTTCACAAACTCTGTGTTTACAGTATTACATATAGAAATTGCATTCATTCTCATCTGTGGGAGAATTAAATTAATCTCAATAAGAGTAAGTAAATGTATGACCTGTCCCAACAGAAGACTACTAGATTTCCAGCAGAAATCAGTGATTTTTCTTTTGAACTTGTCTCTGAGTGATCTGTATTTAAAGAGAGTCAGTCTGAGTGAATATTTCAGTGGCAATGTTTCCACTGTGGATCTTGTAAGGACAAATGGAGTTTATAAGATTTACACTTTTTTTTTCAAAGTACTTCCCCAGCTATTATTTCCACTGGTTATAACAACACTGTGATGTAGGCCAGATATCTGGGAAGGGCATGTTCCACCCTTTTTCAGAGCTTGTTTCATGATAGATCTGAAATTAGAACCTAGTCCCTCTCTCGTCAGCTCAGCCTCTTGATAGCAGCACATCAAGTTTACGAATAAGAAAAAATAAGCAAAGAAGGATGGTGTTGTTGTTGGTGTAGACTATGTGTCCTAATAAGCAAAAAGCTAAGGTTCCAACCACAGAAGCATTGAAAAATCATGCATTTTATTTGTGAGATAAGGTGGAGCAAAAACAGAGAGCTGCATTTTTATCACTTACTAAATGCTTGCTGTATACATTACAATGCAATATACACTATGCATTTTTTCTCACTCAATACTTAATTTTGTGAGGAAGGTATTAATCTCCCCACATTCGATAAAGAATATGAGCTTCCAAAAAATGAAAGAACATGTGCTGCTAGACAAATAAGCATTGTGTGCTTGAGCCTCTGTTTCATCCATGCTTCTGTCCTGATGCTGGCTGGAACCCTTCTGAACTAAGTTCAGGAGCAGAGTCACTAAGAACTTCACCCTGTTAGGTAGAGACCAGAGCTGCTGGCAAGCTCCCACTGTCCCTGAACTGTTGCAAGACCAGAAGGAAATGGCCTTCACAGTGTCTGGCTGGGGCCTACAGTTCCCCTGGCTGTGGGGCAGTCACCGTGTATGTGTGCAGTGACGTTCTGCATCTGGGCACAACTGTGTCTGCCACCGGGGCCTTGGGCCACCGGTCAAGTGTCCCTCTCACTCTTTTTGGGAACCAGTGCCTCCGTGCAAGATTTAGATTCCTTTAAACTTGTTTTCAAGAAAGGCTTTACCTTCAGTCAGTTGAGCATCCAACTTCAACTCAGGTCATAATCTCATGGTTCATGAGTTCAAGCCCTGCATTGGGCTTGGTGCTCTCAGCGTGGAGGCCTGCTTCAGGTCCTCTGTCCCTCTCTCTGCCCCTCCCCTGCTTGTGTTCTCTCTCTCTTTGTCTCTCAAAAATAAATAAAAACATTTTTTTAAATAAAGCTCTACTTCCATTCTAATCAAACTGTACAATATCCACAAGGAGTTAGGAAAGCTATTCTTTAAAAAAAAAATTTTAAATCTTTATTTGAGAGAGAGACAGAGACAGAGCGTAAGCAGCAGAGGGGCAGAGAGAGAGAGGGAGACACAGAATCTGAAGCAGGCTCCAGGCTCTGAGCTTTCAGCCAGAGCCCAATGCGGGCTCAAACCCACCAACTGAGATCATGACCTGAGCCGAAGTTGGACCCCTAACCAACTGAGCTACTCAGGCAGCCCATAAAAGCTATTCTTTTTCATGAAACTATTTAAGGGAAAGGACTGAAGCTCCAACATACAAATTCTCAGAGAACCAAGGGGTCATCCTGGATTGCCTGGAATCCCCTATTGGGTGTGAGGAGGAGATAACCACACTGCTCCTTCAGTGAGTGGGGGTAGTGTAGGCATCCGGAAGAAAAGCTTTTTTTTATGTTGATCATTAATGATATTGCCTTGAATTCATATTCATAACTTGAAATAATCCTCATTCTCTCCTCCCAAACAAAAATGGTTTTGGAATAAAATACACTAAAAACTAGAACTCCAAACTGAACCAAATTCATTTGTTCTATTTTATTAATTAATAGAGAAGTTTGAGGGATCATTTTTGAGGTCACTCATAACGATGGCCCCTATGAAGCCACGTTTATGACTAACACTTGAATAAATATTGCAGTCACCTGATCCAATATGAGCCAGTCAGATTCCACTTCCTGGTGAGTGGGCATACAATTAAAATTCTATTCAAATACAGGTTGTCTCTTGAAGTCCAGGTCTGTGGCCACCCTATCTTCTTTTTATTTTTATTTTTTTTATTTTTAATAGTTTATTGTCAAATTGGTTTCCATATAACACCCAGTGCTCTTCCCCACAAGTGCCCTCCTGCATTACCACCACCTCCCTTCCCCCTCCTCCTCCCCTTTCAACCCTCAGTTCATTTTCAGTATTCAATAGTCTCTCAGGTTTTGTGTCCCTCTCTCTCCCCAACTCTCTTTTCCCCTTCCCTTCCCCATGGTCCTCCATTAGGTTTCTCCTGTTAGACCTATGAGTGCAAATATATGGTATCTGTCCTTCTCTGCCTGACTTATTTTGCTTAGCATGACATGCTCGAGGTCCATCCATTTTCCTACAAATGGCCATATGTCATTCTTTCTCATTGCCATGTAATACTCCATCGTATGTATGTGTA
>NC_043701.1:124190464-124236529 GCF_006229205.1 Suricata suricatta | reverse complement strand
GTATATATATATATATATATATATATGTATGTATATATATATATATATATATATATATACCACATCTTCTTGATCCATTCATCAGGTGATGGACATTTAGGCTCTTTCCATGCTTTGGCTATTGTTGACAGTGCTGCTATGAACATTGGGGTACATGTGCTCCTATGGGTCAGCACTTCTGTATCCCTTGGGTAAATCCCTAGCAATGCTATTGCTGGGTCATAGGGGAATTCTATGGATAGTTTTTTGAGGAGCCTCCACACTGTTTTCCAGAGCAGCTGCACCAGTTTACATTCCCACCAACGGTGTAGGAGGGTCCCCGTCTCTCCACACCCTTGCCAGCATCTATAGTCTCCGCATTTGTTCGTTTTAGCCACTCTGACTGGCATGAGGTGGTATCTCAGTGTGGTTTTGATTTGTGTTTCCCTGATGATGAGTGATGTTGAGCATTGTTTCATGTGTCTGTAGTCCATCTGGATGTCCTCTTTGGAGAAACGTCTGTTTATGTCTTCTGCCCATTTCTTCACTGGATTATTCATTTTTTGGGTGTGAAATGTGGTGAGTTCCTTGTAGATTTTGGACACTAGCCCTTTATATGATATGTCATTTGCAACTATCTTTTCCCATTGTGTCAGTTGCCTATTAGTTTTCTTGATTGTTTCCTTTGCAGTGCAGAAGCTTTTTATCTTGATGAGGTCCCAATAGTTCATTTTTGCTTTCATTTCCCTTGTCTTTGGGGATGTGTCTTCTGACACATGAGAAAAACACTCTGCAGGTAGAGAGAACAGAGTACGAAGCAGGAGTGAGACATGAAGACAAGCCCTCTCTGAATTTTAGTGTTTCCTTTTCTAGGTTCCAGACCCTTTACTGAGAACAGGTTCCTGGTCTCTGAAAGATGTATGCAGTTTTGCATAAGAATCAACCAAAAGATGGTGAAAGTAAAGAGTAAGGGGTAGTTTTCTTACACTGGCTTTGTTAGTTTTGGAATTTCAAATGACAGAACCATTAGGTGAGTGATTTAAAAATTTTCACACCAGTAAGTTTTGAATTCCAGTGCTGTCACTAAAACAATTTACTCCCTCTGAAGTCCTGTATCCCCATTTATAAAATGAGAATTATGACCCTAACCTAATAAGATTGCTGAAAAAATTACCTTATGTATACATAGTGAGCTGGTTTTGCTGTAATAATTAGACCATAACTAGTGGAGAAAGTTCCAGAAGGGGCAAAGGTCACATCATGGAAAGTCTAATGTGCTATGCTAAGAAGGTAAAACTTTATATTTCAGGCAACCAAGTAATTAAAGGGCTTTGTGGAAGGGACAGATAAGGTCAAATTTGCATTTTAAAGAGATCCTAGAGAGAGAACTGGGCAGGGAAAAGAGATGGCAAATAGATAAAAAGGGACTAGAGTATTGAGAAGGTTGTGGCCCAAGTTTAGGGAATAATGATGAAAGCAGTTGGCATTGGGTTTAGAAAGTGGAAGTCAGCCATCTCCTAGCTCTCTGAGGGCAGACAATTAGATTTATGAATGAGGAAATTCGATTCCTCCTATTGCACAATACCTGTTGAGAGGGTTGTTGGGGTTTTTTTCCCAGTCACCTGTCCACACAGTATACCACAATAGAGAAAATGCTCTGTATTTCAGGACCATAGCAAATAGATATCATAATATGAGGGGAGCTTGAGTTTCTAACAATATCACTATTGCTTTTAATCCTCTCAGTCATACCCCAGGATGGCAAATCTCTTTATTTAAAATAAACCCCAAATGAAACACTGCATTATCCATTATAGCACAGAACCAAAGTGTCACTGTTCTTTATCTAAAAAGACATGATATATCAAAAACAGTATGCCAACAAGTAGAATAACTATGTTAAGGGTCATTGTTCCGGAAAAATCAGAGTGAATCAGTGTCTTTATCTTTTGGGCCACACATGAAGCAGGCTCAGAGCCCCTGCTTTGCCAGACACCAACTCTAACTCATTGCTTGAATGTGGGCTGCCCAGACAGCATCAAGAAGACAGATGAAATGTTTCAGTTGCCCACAATTAGTTTAGAAACTCAATAAATATATATGTCAAGCATGTGACTAGCCATTTCTTTTTTTGTCTGTGCTTATTCTAATTATAGTTGAGAGTGGGGAGCACAGAAAGAAATTAAGTTTCATAGATATGCCTGATTTGCAGGATACAAATGAAACTCTTATAATAGTCTTGGAATTAAGACAAAAGATGAAGTCTGTTCTATGAGTCCTTTATTGCAAAGTGAAGGCATCTGGGCCCCTACCGTCTCTAACCTTCTTTTCCCTTCCCTGGCCCACTCCCCATGCCTGCTCCCTACTGACATGCACATGCGCATGTGCACATGCACACACACGCGCGCGCGCACACACACACACACACACACACACACACACACACACTCCATTTCTGACACTATGTTTATCACTCCAGTTCATCTTTCAGGCTGGAGCAAGAGGGGCCTCATCCTCTTTCTGAAATCCAACAATTCTAAAACCTAGAATTATTTCCTCAAGAACAATAAGATTCAATGGTATGATTTTGATGTAAATGCCCTGTTAATGGCAGATGTGTTATAAATATATATACAGAATCTTCCTCAGAATACAATCATGAAGAGCCATTTTACTTTCTGTGGCTTTTAAATCCATAGGTCCTCCCAAAGCCTTGACACATAAAACATTTTGCAAGACAGTTCTAGAAATTTGGTGTCTCCTGGCCTTAGCACTTACGAATTGTATTACCTTATACAGGTTCCTTAACTTTCTCTCTGAGCGTCAGTTTCCTCAACCACAAAATGGGATAGTAATAATACCTACATCAATGGGTGGAGGTAAAGTTTAGCTAACAGTTCAAGGAAAAGCCCTCAGCACAGTGCCAGGCATACTCTGTGCACTCAGTAAATGTCATCTGTTCTCACTATCTTAATTATTAATACTATTATTTCTGTTGGTCTGAAACAAAATGATAATGAAGAGAGAGGAAAAGTTATTGAGGTTCCTCCCAGATACAGTTCACCCAGGATTTGTTAGTGTCTTACATATGTTGCTTTGAAGTGTCTGGTCCTCTTAGCCTTGTGGAAAATCATGGCTCTCTCCCTCCCTCCTTCCCCTTCTGAGTGGGTCAAAGCTGAACGTGAATGCTGTTCAAAGGTTACACTTGAGGAAGGGAACAAGGCTGTGCTGGAGGTAGGTGGTGCGAACCCTAATCCTGCCTGTCACTTAAACAGGTGCTTTAAATCCTTCCTCCTCTACAGTGGGCACAAAAATATCCACCTATGAAGTGGTTGTCATTATTAGGCCGAATGAAAGGATACATGTAAAAGAAAGGTAGAATATGATCATGGAAGTAAACAGGGCAATGTGTTGCCTTTCCAGGGTGACCCTTAAGGACACATGTCAGAAATGTAAGAAATCCCTCCTTCATGAAACTAAAGGTTGACAGACTCCTATGAGGGCACAATGATTTCCATAGATGAGCTGGACTATTATGTCTATTCCATATCCTATCAAAGGAGGGGTGACCATCCGTTGGGCAGGAACAAGGTGACATCAATGTCCTAAGTGTCATCTCCTATATTTGGCTCCCATTAGCTCTCTCTTCCTTCCAGGCTCTTCTGCATGGTTTACTTTGTCATGAAGTCTTTCCAAATTTAATGAGGAGGGTAAGTATCCTGCTTCTTCTCTGATTATATAAAGAAAACTCAAGTCCAAGCTAAAACTAGTGAAAGAAAGTCATTTGACAACAACAGACAGGTACGGGTACTTGTTGATCTTTTCTTTTTTAATAAATGTGAACCTCGAAGGCCACAAGCTGCCCTTAAATCTTCATCTATTTAATTATTGCCTGCCTTGTGTTAGGACACAAAGAATACATTTGGGAAAAATTGTTTAAGCACAATATTGTATCAAAGAGAAAAATAAGGATAAGAAAATAAAAGTAAGTTGGGGTAAAGACATAAAAAAGTCACAGCAAGGGCCCCTTGGTGGCTCTGTCAGTTGGCAGCTGACTCTTGGTTTTGGCTTAGATCATGATCTCATGATTCAAGGGTTTGAGCCCCACATTGGGGTCCTTGCTGACAGTGCAGAGCTTGCTTGGGATTCTCTCTCTCCTCCTCTCTCTGCCCTTCCCCCACTCTCAAGCATGGGTATGGTCTTTCTCTCTCTCTCTCTCTCTCTCTCTCTCTCTCAAGATAAATAAATATTTTTTAAAAGACACAGCAAAAATTGTTAGCGGTGGATCACAAATTTGGTTTCATACTTCCAAATAAGAAGAAATAATGATCAGCTGTGGATAGTTACAGCATGCATGAGATGAAAAGCCAAATAAATATTCTGGTACTGGGACTGAGACAGATTTTGCCCATGAGCCTTTATGAAGAGAGATAGAGTCACAGATTCCAACTCGTCTCTCTGCATCTATGCTCATCCAGGAAATCTGTCCTCCACTCAAAAACTAAAATGATCTTCCCAATGAACAAAGTGTATTATATTATCTCCTAGCTTAACATCTTTCAATGTCTTTTTGTCTTCAGGAAAATTTTGTTCTGAGAAGCACTATACTTATAACTGCTATATTTAACAATCAGCTCTGGGAAGGGGGCAAAGACCCTGACTTACAGCACTTGCCAATTACTGTGGTGTGAACAGTCCTACCAAGGCCAGTTTCAAGCTACCAAAGTGATGTCACTGAAGGCAGATTGGGATGAGACGTGAAACCGAACAAAAGGAATGTCACTTAAAATGGGACTTGGGAGAACAAAAGAGTGAGGGTCTCATCACTGATTGTAGACACCAACAGGAGCCTGCTTTACTACACCAGCAGGAGGAAGAACGAATTTCTCCTGGCCAGCAAAACAAGCCTGGCTGATAAGAAGACACCACAACTCAGCCAACAAGAAACCGCCACCTCTACTCTCACTTTCCTCCAAAGCAGCCCCTCCCAACTTCCTCCTTCTCTCTATGAAGTAACATTCCTCCCTTTGCTCTCCAGACTTGCCTTTGGTTGCCATAGTTTGCGATTGCTCTGTTATTCCCACATAAATTCATTTTGCCACTGGTAAGATAACTGGTTTTTTACTTTTAGTTTTGACAACACAACTGTATAGAATTTCCACTATACAGATACAATAGACATAAATAATCATAAGAACATAGATAAGAGTAAAATACAGTAATTAGCCAATGATGGGTCTTAAGTATTATCTTTTTTAAAATATAATTTAATCATAAATTTATATAATTGGATTTTTAATTAAAACTGTGTCAAACAATACCTTGCAAAATTCTAGAATATTTAGCAGTTGACCATTAAAGCTGGCCCATCATATCACTGCTCTGAGGCATCATCAGGTATGTCTCCAGGTGTCTTCTCCAAGCTCGTTTCTACTTGCCCCATCAGACTTTCTGCTCCAGACATCTTGAGGTACTGAAAATAATACCTTTCTCCTGTTTCACACCCCTTATTTATGCTATTCCCTTCGGAAGATACTGGCTCAGATCTTATTTGTCCTGGGGATCTCCATGGACACAGTTTTCCCTACAGGAAGTTTTCTCTAGCACTGCAAACTGGTGTGGGAGTTGCATAGTACATGTAACTTTGCCCAAACCTGGCCTTTGTTTTTGGCTCCCTCAAGTAATCTCACTTGAAATGTCCTGTCTGATAAGAGTCTTTGTTTATTTGGAGGATTTGGGCCACAGCCAACAATGTATTCTAACAGTGGTGAAGGCTCTGGGCCACAGGGTATCCCCTTGACTCCCAGAAGGGCTGGAAATGAAAATCAGTCATGGATGGACAACCATATCTATGCAACTGAGTGCCAATAAAAACACTAGGCACCAAGATTCAGGTGATATTTTCTCAAAATAACAATTTTCTATACATATTATTACACATCACTGCCAAGAGACATTCACACAGTCCAGGACTCCACTGGGAGAGGACAACTAGAAGCTTCCCATTTGGAACTTGTTGGGCTCTGGGCTCTGCCCCCTGTACCACTTCCCTTGGCTGATTTTTATGTTTACCCTGTGTTGTAATAGACCATAATTTTGAGTACAGTTAACTCATGTACAACATAAGTGTTAGGGGTGCTGCCCCCTGTGCAGTTGAAAATCTGCATATAAATTTTGACTCTCCAAAACCTGACTACTGATAGCCTTCTATTGACTGGAAGCCTTACCAAGAACATAGTCAATTAACACATATTTTGTAAATTATATGTATTATATTCTGTATTCTTACAGTACAGTAAGCTAGAAAAAATAAACATCTATTAAGAAACCCATTAGGAAAAAATGTATAGTAGTATATTTATTGAAAAACTCTGCACAGAAGAGGACCCACATTGTTCAAACCTGTGTGGCTCAAGGATCAACAGTATCATCACTTTCAGAGATTTTTCATGACTCCTTCCAATAAATTCTTGAACTTGAGGTGGTCCTGGAGACGCCAAATGTGCAATTGGTATCAGAAGTGAGGGTAGTTTGGGGGATTCCAAAACTGTAGAATGAACCTGGAGATCTTGCCTATCTCTCTGAGAATAGGGACTGTGTCTTCACTTTTGCACCCCTAGAACCTATCTCCTGGTAAAACGTAACCACTCAAACATGGTAGAATGAATTCAATAGGCAATATTCTCATATCAATATAATAGCCACATACTTCTTCCCAAGGGCTATTTTTATTATAACATGAATCAGTCAAACCAGGGACAATAATGCCTGAAGCACATTCAATAAAATGATTTCACAAGAAGCCAAGAACCATGTCTTTATTTGATCTAATAATAATTTGATTATTTCATTTGATCTAATAATAATATTTAGACTACAGAGGAATGGAAGATTATTTTTCAGATAAGCTTCCATCATATTGTTTCCTCCAAGTGACCTTCTAATGAAAACTACAAGGGCTTATTTTGGGGGACATATCTGGAAGGCAGATAAAAGGGCTGGCTCAGAAGCTTCCTAAGCCAGTTGAGTCCAAAGAAGGATTGACACAGACTTGAGTAATATACAAACATTTGACCAGAATACCTGGCTGAGCAGAGGGCTATCACAAGATTGGAGAGAGATAACAAAATTTCATTTATTTCTTCTTCATGAGAGTAAACATGAGAATTTAACCTGGGTCGGCCACACAAAAAAAAACATGTCAGGTCAAGTTCCTTCACCCCTCTGAACCATAGTCTACTCATCTGCACAACGGGGATAAGAACAACCACTTTGTTTCACAAAGATGTTGCAGGGATCAGAGTGGGGAATAAGTGTAAGAACCTTGATAATATATGTATACTGTTGTTCTTCTGCTATTGGTAGACTATAGACATGTCCTACTTGGATGCTTATTTAATGGTATTTGAGGTTGTTAATTAGTTGAAAACAAGATGCAATAAATCATCAAAGTCTATCTGGTAGCAGGTCAAAACCATAGCAGCTAATTTTTATCGAGTACTTAACATGTGCTGCATACTAGGCAAACCCCTTTATACCATTTTATCCTCACAACTCTGCAAGACATGTGTATTATTAGCCCCATTTTACAGTTGTGGAAACTAAGGCTCAGGAGTATGAGGTAACTCCCCCAAAGTCATATGGTAAATAAGAAGAGCTGAGCCTTGAGCTCAGATTTGTCTCTCTGCAAAACCCAAACTGTTACTACATAGACCTGCCCCTCTGTGGAAGGGGGAGGAGAGAAAATACATGGTATGTTTTTGCCCATTGTGTAGCTATGCTTAGGAATTTACTCACTGCTCTCTCCAGTGTTCACATCAGGGCTGGGTGGGCTGGGGAAAAGTGGCGTGTGGACATTTTATGTGCAATGTATTGCCAGCCACTAACCATAGTAAATATTACAACCTCCATTTCAGACTGTGCCCCCAAGACTGGATAAGATTGCCTATGGGAAGCCTGAAATGTAAGTCTATTTTATAATCCATTTGAACAGGGTGCTGAGATAAAATTAATTCATGACAACTTGTTCTCAAACTGTGAATTTTTGGGAACGCTTCCAGTATTCATTAGCTCTTAGATTCACACTTCCACCTGTGTGTTGAAGAGTTGTTTTATCAGTTCCTAGAGCAAGAGGATAAAATATATAGGGAAACTAACTTTGTCTCATTTTTTTCTTTAATTTGCAATTTTTAAATGTCAATAGACAAAGTTAAAAAGGGTGGTCAAGAGTCTTCTAACTCCCAAATCCCTTTCTCTTGTTAAATTTAGTTTTCATTATGTTCATTTTTTCCTCAAGCTCAGGGTTTCTCTCCAATGGGAATCTTATTTTAAGTGAATTATGTATGAAGCAGGCTTTGTTAAATAGAGGCTCCTCCTTATAAACTATAACAGCTTTCTCAACCAATAAATAATAAAATTGACCTTATTTTAAGGCTACTATAACTTGAACGCCCCTGAGCTTAATGCTACATCATGACTCAGTAAATTCTGATGTTCTGAATAAAAAGTTAACTCGAGAGGAAACAGCTATCATCTGGACAATAAAATCACAGATCTCTTTTCAAGTAGCAGAGGTTAGCTTTTCCGAATGTAACTGGGTCGTTATGCTGAAGTTAAAATTGGTTTTCTAATGTTTGCCTCTACAATGCTTGCCTCATCATACACCAGACCTACTTCTTACTATGACCTATGACAACCTAGCCCAGCTTGATTAGCATCTCAATAAGGCTAGGAATGCAATTTATAGACTTTTTTTTTTTTTTACACAAAAGCTGTACCATTCTTCACACCCCTGAAATCTCAACCATAGTCCCTACTAATGCGTTTGAAATTTCACAACCTTGGTAATTTTAAAGTATCCTATCATTCCCCCGGTCTGCTAATTCACGCTCAGGGAGAAACAAATCAGAACAGATGTTCTCCATTTCATTTTCCTGCCTATCTGACAGAAAGAGATTTTGGCAACAGTGACATCAGACAGGAATACTGAAAAGAATACTTGCAAAAAGAAGGCATTGAACAGACATGATACTTCTCATCTACCCTCAGTGTCCTACCTTTTTGTCTTTGCATCTCCTCTTTCCCTTTCAAATATCTCATACAATTTTTTAATTGAAGTGTAATCAACATACAATGTTACATTAGTTTCAGGTGTACAATACATGATTCAACAATCCTACATATTACTCAGTGCACATCACATTAGCGGTCACCATCTGCCACTCTACCGCATTATTACAGTATGATTGCTGAGATTCCCTATGCTGCACTTTTCTTCTCTGTGACTTATTTCCTGGATAAGTGGAAATTTGTACCTCTTAATCCCTTTTATCTATTTCACCCATCCCTCCACACACCTCCCCTCTACCAACCACCAGTTTGTTCTATATATTTAAGAATCTGTTTGAGGTTCCCCACACCTCCCATCAAAATTTCCCCCATGCTTTGCCAAATACTTTTGATAAAAGAAAGAGAGTCAAAGGTGTGAATCGGCCAGGAGCTTTTTCTCAATTATCTGTTTGCATGGTTAGAAGACACCAATTAATGTATAGCTGTGTCAGTAAAAACAGAAACATATAAACTACTGAAGACATTTCTAAGGCAAGAGTTGGCTGGCTAGATCGACAAGCACTAGTATTCTTTAAATTTAAAAAGACTTGTCAAAGGGAAATTTTTTTAAACACTGATTTGATGAGCAAGGGAATAGCTTCAGAGAAACGTATAAGAAAGTCATATTTATATCATTGTAAATTTTCTAAGCAGCAAGGATCTGAAGCATGCTTTTTAAAATAGCCAGATAGAGAAATCTTGGTGTGAGCAATTTACACTTGAAGTGACTGTTCTGTCTTTAGAACACTGGGAAAAGCGAGGTGTTTAATGTATCTTCCAGACAATTACAAAGCAGTCCTTGATCAAAACCCTCTGCGAGGGATATTGACAAATCTGCCCAACTGCAGGAATCTCCCGTAGAGAAAATGATCTATGAGATTACCTGCTGGCAGGTTCATGGGTCAGATTGTCAATATCTAGAGAAGGATCACAGAAATAAACATTTAGTGTTTGCTGTCCTGACGTCTATATTTATGGTCCTGTTAAAGCAGTTGGTCAATCAAAACCAGTTAAAGCAATTACAATTTTCCCCGGCTACATGCAAGAGAAAGAAACAGAACTCTTTGTGATGAGAGGTCAATAAAGCAAGAAAATCCAAAATAGCTTTTTATTCATGTGAAGGGAACACAGTACTATTATATCTTCTCACTTGTAATTGTCTGATTAGATGAATACACTGAAGACATATTAATGTAATGAAGTCAAATACTCAGATTTAATTTTTTTCTTCCCTCCCCACATTGTTTGAGATCCCCACAGAATTCGGAACAGAATATTTCTTTCCCTATTGCATATGGCTCCTTTGTATGTTGCAAATATTCTTTTATCAATGTTTCAATCAGAGCTGCAATGAATGGGCCCATTTTTCTCACGGCTTGACTCCTGCTGTCAAACAATATAGGCGATGTTGTTAGGCATAAAATTATCTTGGAGATGACACAAGTCACTAATGTGAGACAGATTGTGTGCTGGACTCTAATAGCAAACTTCCTACTAGAGTAAGAGAGAGTATAAATGGCTATGTTGAAAAGAGGATGTGATTTCCAAAATGTTCCCCAGAGCCTGAAAACAACCTGGAAAAAGACACATCAAACTGTAAATCTCCTGAAGGGTTAAATAGAAAGACAAGTATAATGAATCAGCATCTGCTTTGATAACACTTAACTATTCAAATCCTTGAATGAGGAGTAATATGATTTCTGATTAAGAGCTGAGGGTCTAGATTTGGGCAAAACTGCCTTTGCCCTACTTAATGATTGCATGACCTTACACAAATTAGTTTCCCTCTCCAAGCCTCAGTTGTCTCTTCTGTTAAGTGGAAATAATTATAGAGCTTGCTTGGTAAAATTGTTATGAGTTTAATTTATATAAACCATGCATGGCTTTTGGTACAGACTGCACCATAATAAGCACTCAATAAAGGTCATCTATTGTTTGCTCTTGGTAGCTAATTGTTAGACACCATTAGCTAATGCATCGTCTATGGTTACTATTAGCAAGCGGATTGGTATTCAATTCTAGTGTCTGGAAAGACATTAAATGGATTCAAAGATAAGTAATGCCTCATCCCTGTGCTCAGTTGAGGGGGGTTAACCCTGGTGTTCACCAGTCTCTCAGGAGGCAGATGGCGGTGAGTGTCTGAGAAAACAGGAGACATATCTTCTGAAAGGCTTCTACTTCCATTCAGACTCTTCCTCTCATCCAGTCTCTGTGTGGGAGTACAGGATCTTGTAACACCTTTGAATGTCCTCCTGGTGAACTAAAAATGAAATCCAAAGTACTAACTCTGGGCTTCTTGACCTTGCCTCCCCCAGCAGCCAGAGACTTTATTTGCTGTCACTCTGTCTCTCTCTTACTACAGTCCCTTCTCCTTCACTACAGGGCTTTTGCCTCAGTACCTTTTCTTCCAGGAAATGTTCCCTTCCTTTTCTTTTCTTTTCTGAGTTAATTCTCACCAATGCTTCAGGTCTCATCTGTGATGTCACTTTCTGAGGGAGACTTCCTTATCTTCCTCACTGCCCACCACCAGTCTAAATAAATTTCTCTATGATTTTCTCTTTTTGCCTTTGCCTGAAGAAGTCTCCAACCTCTAAGAATCTAGTAGATAAAGGTGTACTTCCTAACATCATATGGAAATGAGAAAAACCACCCCAAGTCTATTACAGGATTACTTAATACATGAATCGTATTGGGAAGATTCCTTGTCACATAAATAATATTACCAATTGTCTTTTAGTACAAAAGTCAGTAAACTTTGTCTGTAAAGGGCCAGATGGTACATATTTTGGTCTTGGATGCCTTACTATCTCTTTTGCAACTATATAACCTGGCTGTTATAGTTTTAAAGCAGCCACAGATGATATGTAAAGAAATGGACATGCCCCTGTTCAATAAAACTTTACTTTCAAAACTAAGCAATGGGCCAGATATGCCCTGCATCCATAGTTTGTGAACACTTGTTTTTAAAGGTAAGTGGCTGAAGATTATTGAGTCAACGGACGGCAGTTTATTTACCTCCACCCCAAATAGTGCCTTGCACAGAAATTTTAGAAAATCCATTGTAAAAAAAAAAAGATGTTTAAAAAAGGATTCTCCACTGAACTTTCATAACAATGAATACTCATAACAGCATTCATCACACCTTGCCTTATTTTATAATTATTTGTGCACAGGTCTTTATTTCTTCCAAAGATTTAAACTCCTAGAGGAAAGAAACCATGCCATTTTCAATCTTTCTATTTGTTCCTTGATGTATAAGTAATAAACAATGTTTCCTAGATGAGTGAATGGAATCACTTTTTTTTGTATATTTTTCCAATGGCTCTTTCATGGCCCAGGTGACATGCCAGGTCTTCCCTGACGCTCAGAAGCATCTACACAGCTTTCTCCAGGAGAGAAGCATCTCTTTGCGCAGGACACTTGCCTATGGGCATCACTGTGTGTCTCTTCCTCACCCTACTCCCTACTTTACCGGACTCCTCTTGAATGATTATTTGCCTTCCTAGGAAATATCCTCTTAGTGGCTAGCCATGACCCATTTAACATAATTCAATGCAGCATTCATATATTTTTCCCTAGGGCTGTCCTTTTCATGTGCATGTCTGAGAGCTTTTGAGGAAAGCACAGAGTTTTGTTGTGGGTCATTTTATATACACCGTAGATAATAAACTGTTAATGGAAAGAAATATCAGCCGCATTCAAATTTCCAGTTTGTTTGGTTTTTTTTTTTTCAATTTTTCTTAAGTGTTCCTTCCTTTGTGAGAACAGCGAGCTCTCATTTCCCTGCCTACAATAGCTTTTTCATGAAGTGCTTTTTGCATTTTTTCCCCTTTTTTTTTAAGCTTTTAAGCAGTACCAGATGTTCAAAGAAACTTTCTCTGATTGGTGTCCAGAGAAAACAAAAAGCATGTATCACTTCAAGCCTGACCTACACAAGGGGAAAATGGACCAAACAAAAGCTGCCAGGATTAAACGCACTGCAGATGGTATAAAAGGAAAATTCTAAAGTCGTACTTTTTGTTACCCCTCATGCTTCCATTGTTCCTCTTCATACCTGATTAAAGAGTTAATTTTTGTTAAGAAGAAAAGATAAAGTAAGAAAGAGAAAAGCCACAAGAAAAGGATTTTATCTGAGGCTCATCTCCTGGCTTATGATGTGATTCTAGGCCAAAAATCTGAAGGAGGCCCACATTCAACCAGGGGTGTTGAAGGGGGTTTTGAGAGAGGAAGGAGATTTTGCGACCAACTAAGTTTGAGATATGTTGAGTTAGACAAGTTAAACTCTAGACCAGCCAGTGTCATGAATTCCCAAAGCGGTATGTATAGCTTTAGCCTTTTGCAATAATCTGTACAGATTACTTTTATTGCAGAATATTTTATAGAATTAATGCCACTTTTGCACACACTTCAGGAAATGCTAGGAAAAATAGATTTTCTAGAAAAATTAGGCACCGTGATCTCTGGTATCATAAATGCTATGGTATTTATAAAACGCCAGCTAACTGACTGGCATCCTGTATTGTGGTGCGGAAGTCTCCTGAGTCCTTGTCTCCTGTCTCCAAGGGGGACGCAATCGGACTGGGAAGATACAGTACATACACCTGAAAGGTGACTCCGTGGGACAGTGCCAAACCAGTGGTCAGGGACATAACAGCTACAGTGGGGGGTGTGTGTTTATTTTGAGAGCGCGAGTAGAGGAGGGGCAGAGAAAGGGAGAGAGGCTCTAAACCAGCCTCTGCGCTGCCAGCATGGAGCCCGACATGGGGCTCGATCTCATGAGCCAGCCACTTTACCGATGAGCCACCCAGGCAGAGCCACTACTGTGTTTTTTAAATGATGTGTTTTCTAGCCAGAGTCCCTGCAGGTCCCACAGGGCTGCCTCTAAAGGAAGAACGGTTATGGAGAAAGTATTTTCTCCATTTTCTAAGTCCCTCTGCCCTGAGTTAGCACACAAGATTCCATTCCATGCTGTTGCGAAATGCCCAAACTGCTAGTGTATACATCTCCACTCAATAAATGAAAAGATGTCAGGCCATCCCTGTTTGCACATATTTCCACCTCGGAGCAGAGCGCGCTTTCCTACACTGTATGAGGCAGAAATGAGAACATGGACAGCCAGACAAGAACTGAGGAGCAGAAAAGGGAGGAGAAGATTATGAGACAAGGTAAAGAGAGCTCCCTAATAAACAGATGGGGGGAAACCAGGCTGGGGAAAAAAGTGGGATTCAAAGAGGAAAATTCCCTAGGGCAGCCAGCAGAGAGAGCACATTAGGGGGCTCCTGGTGAGTGAAACGCTCTGGAATGGCGAAAGGCCAAAAAATCTGTGGGGGAGAGAAAGGGAGACACTGAAATGTTGCCAGGATTAGTAATAATTGTTCAAGTGTCCTGGATAAAGAAGACTACTCCTGTTTTTATTATTATTTTTTAGTCCTATGCTTTGTGTGACTGTGTTTCCATGCAGATACTGGATTACATGGGTTTACAACTCAGGGCTACACAGATAAATGTCCTATTTGTATTAGGCTTTTTGAAACACTGCAAATACCTTGAGGGCCCATCGTTACCTCTGGGCATTCTGAGATGTTCAAGGGTGCCAGGCTGGAAACTCATTGCTTAGATAATATTGATAAAAACCTGTGAAGGACTTTTAAAAATCTCATTTAGGAAGTCCAATGAGATTAACAGCTTTTATTATTTTATGGAACTTGATAAACAACCTGAAGTGGTCTGCTTTTTCCTACTCTGAATCTCCTGTCACCAAGCCTTGTAACTCTTTTGCTTCTAGTTGCTATAGAAATGGTGCATGAAATCTTGACTGATTTGTGCAGAATTCATTTCTTTCCGACACGGTTGCCTTTAAAAGCAACATTCTGGTTGTTTGTGAAAATTGGGTCGCTGCATCATACAGTAATTATAAATGTTGCTATTTTAATTGAAAGCTAGGAATAAGACTTCTGATTTTATCTTGGTTAGGTTTGATGGGTCCTTGGAGGTTATTTTTTAAACTGGGTATCTAATAAAATGCTCAAGTTTCTTTTGCGTGTGTGTGTGTGTGTGTGTGTGTGTGTGTGCGCAGTTTTTCTATTTGCATTTTTTTCTGAGAATTCTTTCTTCATCTGCTTATAGTTGACTGAAACCAAAGAGGGAACCCTTTATTTCCACCCATGCTACTTTCTGGAACCACTCATCTTGTTGCTAACAACTATTTTATTGTGGACTGTCTTAAAGGATGCGAATTAACAGAGAAAGAATTCCTTGCCTTCTGGAATCATCTCCTATCCTGAATTTATGACCCTTTAGAGGCCCACGGCTTGATTCTGAGGTAATTTTCTCCACATTCTGTGACAAGAATGAACTTCTGTGAGCTAAGAGCGCTCTTTTCTTGCCATAGTCAGGTGAGGGGGTCAGAATCCCTGCATCTCTCTTCTGACCTCCAACAGACTTCTGGCTATCCCCTGTCATTAGAAGTATTCAGGGAGGTCCAGGGTGACTCAGGTGCAGATGGCCCAGGTCTCATTACCACAGATGAAATGACGATGACTTTATAGGAGACTAACAAAATAGTCTGCTTCCAATTTCCCTGTGCTCCTCCCAGACTTGATTGTATTCCTCTGCTTGAGCCACTGTATCATCTTAATACGTAGGACGGAGGTCAACTCTGTGTAAAGTATTGTTTTCCACGGAAAAGTATGTCTTAGTTTTGGCTGCTTTCTTTTTCTGCATTTTGCATATGGCAGTCTCTTAAGACACCTACTTGTTTAATATAAGGGCCCACTGATTGAGGATAATTTATTTTGCACAAAGCCTACAATCCTTATTTTTTCCCAAAGCTTTGATAAAGCTGAGGTCATAGGAATGACTGGCTCATTGGAAGAGGGGAGATAACAGAGAATCCAACAATCCACTTGGGGAAGACTTCTGATTTGTCAGAACACTCGGCCATCTTTCCTGGGTTCTTCCTCTTGCTCTCAACAGAAGGTTTGGAAATAGCATTTAAGAGTCTTAGTGTTTCTCATTTCTGCTACGGCCAAACTTAGCATTACCCATATTATTTGGACTGAACCAAAAAAACAAACAGAACAAAAACAAAAACAAAACCAAACCAACAATCCCTTCCTTTTCTTTCCTTCAGTTCTTCTGTTATTTGCCTATAAATGGCTCATTTAGCTGTTCTTCATTTGCAGGAAAGCTTTCTGGGGCCTCATCAAAGCCCTCTTCTCTCACTTTTAAGTCTCCCTGCAGGATCCTTCCTTGATTGCTTTGAAAAATCCTCTTTTTTCAGAGAGGCTCTGAACTTACCACCTTTCTTTTCTAAAACAATCTGAAGCCAATTTCTATATCCAAACTGTTTTGATTTCAAGAAACTGTACTTAGAAGCCCAAACAAGCTGGGGGACCTTTAGTAAAATACCTCTCTGTTCGATGCATATGTTTGCTTAAAATGCAACTACACAAAGTGGAAAGAAGTTCAGAGAACTTGCTGAGGACCGTCAAACTCTTCCTCCACACCACTGGACAGGAAAACAAAGCAAGAAGTGCTTACACACATATATGTACATGCTCACACATGCACACAAATATACTCAAATACATGTGTATGCACACACACAGACACACACACACCACGTACAGGTCTGAATAATCGTAATCCTAGCCAACACCCATCAGTAAGCCAATGCTTATTTTCAAATTAACTTTGCAATTCATTCTCTAAAGAAAATATACACAAATATTAGAATTGTTCAACCAATCTATGGATTTTCCTTTTTCTCATTTTTAAGAGATTTCAATAAGACAAAAAGAAAAAAAACTGTCTTTTCTTCCGCATTCATACATTCTTACTCATGAAACTCAGACAACATAAATGAGTGAAATATGGCTTCTAAAATAGCCTTTAGCAAAACAATCAGGTCAGTCAAAATAACCCATAAACATGTTAGTCAAAACTGTCAAACTGGTTTTGCAAAGGAACCTGATATTGTCTATAAGTAGATTACTGTGGCATTTGCCCCAGATCCAAATTCACATTAAATGCCCTTAGAGATATGAGCAGAAGGGAGGGAGGGCAGAATCAAGAATCAGTTATTTCATGACCTTACTCTTCTGTCTCCAAGACCTCTTCCCTCCAAAAATATTTTTCTTCACTTATATTTCATTCACTATATTTGTTAGAGTTGATGTCATCTAATGCCAATGTCACATTTTTGGCCACTGCACCCATTGTGTTAGCAAACTTGTAACTGGCTGAAGGGGAACAAGGGGTGTTGTTGTAGATAGTGGGCAAAACAAGAGCTTTCTTTTTCATACAAATTTGAGCCCAGGTCTCAAATTAGAATGTTTAAGAAATATTGCTTTTTAAATTGTCTTTGATAAAATAAATTTAGACTTCTTCCCTTCTTTTCCCCTTCTGTCTTTCTTTCTAAAAGTTGCCCCAGATTTGTGTAATGCTAGGAAAACGGGACCTCTGGTCCTCAGGCCCTGCTCCAACCCCACAGTAGTCTCTTGAAAGCCAATTGCTTCCTTCCTGTATCCAGGTTCTCTACCAAAAGAAAGAAATCACCTTGCACTGAGCAGTCATGCCTCTGGAGTTTTCTCATTCACTTTGACATTCCTACTGTCCTGCTTACCTGCTATTGCATAAAACACTGCACCAGAACAGTGACTGAAAACAACAGTCATCACCTATCTTGCTCTGGGAGCTGGCGAGGCTCAGTCAGCTAGGAGTCTCTCCCTCAGAGTTTTTCATGAAGGTGCAATCAGAAGGTGTTTGGGGCTCGCATCATCTTGAAGGCTTCTTGCTGACCTATCTGGGATATAATTGAAAGTGTTCAAAAAGCTGGGAAACAGAGAACATCTGGAACTCTTCCAGCATCGGTCTCACTGTGATCCCTACATAATCTTTCTGCACAGTGACTTCCCAGGAGTCAGACTCTTTATGTGGTTGGGGAAGGCTCCCACAGTGGTTGCGCCAGGAGAAACCACCATAAGTGGATTTGGTTTCTTGCCTCAGAAGTCACCCAGTATCACTACTATCACATTCTGCCCCTTGAGGCAATCACAAAATCCAGCCCAGTTCCAAGTGCACGATGTCAAAGGATTTGCAACAAGTTTTAAACTCACCAGACCCCCAGGGCACAATGCTGGCCCACCCCTCTTAGGTCCCAGAGCTCCCCTTACACTTGCCAGTTTAGAGAAATCTCATCTTTCTCTTTTCCTGTTAAAGTCATTTTTCTTCCATTCTCATCTAAGACTGCCCCAGGATAGCAGGTAGGAAAAAAGAGCCCCAAGTTTCTACCTGTAAGCATGGACACTGGCACAGTCACTAGGATGAAGAAATAATCCTTTACTATAAAAGAAAGTCAAAGACGAATGATAAATGGCAACTGACCCTGGAGGAATTCATTTCAGAAGACAATGGGGAAGGGTGGACCTGAGGTGTCAATCCAAAAGGGGCATCTGTGACTCTGCTTCAGCCAGTTGTGGCCTTGAGGGCGACAGGCCCCAGCTTGCTAGTCATGCCACTTTTTCTAGAAAAGTCAGCAATCTTAATTTTTATGTGAAACATCCTGATTGTCAAATACTAGTTACTAATTCAAATGCCTTCAAAACATCATTTGGGCCAAGCAAGTAGGTCATTGACCACACTTGGGCTTCCAGACACCAGTTTGTATCCAAGGCGCCAGTCTTGGATTTCAGAATAAGTAGGAAGAAAAGTTGATTTCAGTCAACTTCTGCTTCTGCTCTTTTAAAATGCACAAGTCAAAGAAGCATGAAAGAACTGTTTATACATCATCTCCAGAAAGATATAAATTCATATTCAATAAAGTATGCTGCCATACAGTATTTACCAGGGATGAGCAAACCATGAATGAATTGGCCATATCTGGCTTGCTGCCTGGTTTTATAAATAATTTTTTATTGGAAAAAAGCCACATTCATTTGTTTATGCATTATCTTGCCTTCTACCTTGATGTAATGGAGGAGTTAAGTAGTTGAAACAGACTGTGTGCCCAAAGAAGATGAAAATATTTATTATTTGGCCCTTTACAGAAAAATTATGATGTCCTCTCCAGAGCATCATTGAGGCTGGAAATCATGGCATTTAAAACTAAGGGCTCTTAAATCTATTTCTACCTTTGGGGCTACAGTGTGGATATTTCCATTTTAAGGAAAGGCTGTGGTTTCTCTGGATCACTGGTAGCAATTGACTTTTCCTGCTGAGTTTGGTCTGTAATTAGCAGGTGTAGTCAACCTTCACTGCTTTCCCTATGACATGATAGTTAAGGCCTATAACTCAGCAGCTTTCTTCTAGTCAAGAGGGAAAATAAAACACACTGAAAACTATGAATTCCATCCTTTTCCAGAGCACCTTTATTTAAACTTTTCACTGACATTGTCACTTTAGAGCTTGATTCTTCCCTGTGAAGCACAGAAAATTTAGAATGAGGATATAATCCCCAAGTTTTCAGCTGTGTTAAAAAGACAGACTCTTTAAATATTTTCTAAGAATAGAAAAAAACTCAGTTGATATTTTTAAGAAAAAATATTAATTTCCTTTCTTATACTTTTTCACAAAAATGAAAAGCCTGCCATTACTTTATATGGTAGAAACAATCATTGACAAATGGGTGCTAGTTTCTCCCAAAGTGCACAATTTAGAAAGAAGTTAGTACACTGGTAGATCTAAATTTCCAGCCAAAAACATTATCATTTCTGTAGTTTTACTTGGATCCTGTGCTTTAGTAACTACAGAACAAAAATGAAATAAAATGATTCTAAGATTTCTAGTTCAAGACCAAGATAATGTAATATAGTTCTCCTTATTCCTGTCACCATGTACAGCCAAAATTCCTGCACATTATATAGAAAGTAAATATAACTAGACATTGAAAGGTGACAGGAAGAAGGTAGACAAGCTAGAAACCTTGGGATCCAAGGAATGACATGGTTATATCAATGGAGGCCAAGTGAGGAACTTAGACATCTATCTCTACTTGTTGGTAACAAGAAAGATCTTCCTTCACCTGTCAGTTTGGTATCAAAGAAGGCCTGCTAAAATAGAAGATTTCAATAACATCCAGATTTCATAACATAATACTCAAGATGTCCAGGATACAATAAATCATCATGCCAAGAACCAGGAAAGTCTAAACTTGGGCAAGAATAGACAATTAACAGATGCCAACAACATGATACAGATGTAAAAATTATCCAACAAGAATTTTAAAGCAATCATCATAAAAATGTTTTTATAAGCAATTACAATTACACTTAAAACATAAAAATAGAAACTCAGCAAAAAAAAGGAAAACATAAAGAGGAATCAAATGAATATTTTAGAACTATACTATAGACAAAACAGGAAAGTCAATGTATGGACTCACTAGCAGAATGGAGAAGACAGGAAAGAAAGAAAAGAAAAGAAAAGAAAAGAAAAGAAAGAAAGAAAGAAAGAAAGAAAGAAAGAAAGAAAGAAAGAAAGAAAAAGGAAGGAAGGAAGGAAGGAAGGAAGGAAGGAAGGAAGGAAGGAAGGAAGGAAGGAAGAAAGAAAGAAAGAAAGAAAGGGAGAGAAAGAAAGAGAGAGAGAAAGAAAGAAAGAACAATTGAAATGACTCAATCTGAACAACAGAGGTTACACAGACTGAAAAAAAATGAACCAATCCTGAAGGATTTGTAGAATCCTTAACAAAAGAAGTATAACAAAAGATCTAACATTCATATCATTGGAATCCCAGAAGAGGAGAAAGAGGGTGGGGCTAAACAGTATTTCAAATTTGGCAACAGACATAAACCTACAGGTTCAAGAAGCTTAGTGAATCCCAAACAGAACAAAAACAAAGAAATCCATGCCAAGATTCATTATAATCAACCTTACAAAAACAAAGAAAAAAATATACTGGAATAACAGGAGGAAAAAGACAACTTACCTACAGGGTTAAAACAATTCCAAACTGTGGATTTCTCATCTGAAACTATGGAGGTCAGAGGGAAGTAACACATTTTTTTGTGTGCTAAAATCAAAGAACTGTCAACCTTAAAATCTATATGCAGCAAAGTTATCTCTCAGGAATAAAGGAGAAATTAAGACATTGAAGATGAAGGAAAACTAAGAGAATATGCCACAAGTAAACCTTCTAGGTAGGAAGTTCTTGAAACAGAAAGGAAATGATTAAAAAAGGAATCTTGTAACATCTAGTAACAAACAATAACAGAAAGAACAAAGATATGGGTAAATACAATACATTCTTCTCTTCTTGGGTTTTCTAAATTAGGTTTGACAGTTGAAGCCTAAAAGGTAACATGTGAGATGTGATTCTCAACATATGTAGAGTCAGTATGTAAGGCAATTCTATTATAAACACAGGAGGGTAACAGACTTTTAAGGGAGGTGAAGTTTGTACAGTTCATTCAACTGGTTTATATCTTGATAATAGTGATGGTTATACAAATATACACATATGATAAAATGGCATAGATCTATGTATCAGAAAGATAAGAAATAACACATGCTGTAAAAAATGTCGATAAAAGAGTACACTGCACTATTGGTGAGCATGTAAATTGTTCAATCACTATGGGAAACATTATGGAGGTTCCTCAAAAAGTTAAACAAAACTATCACATGATTCAGCAAACCCACTTCTGGGTATTCATCCAAAGGAAATTAAATCTCCATCTTGAGGAGATATTTATACTCACATGCTCACTGCAGTATTAGTCACAATATTTAAGACATGGAAACAATGTAAATGTCCACTGATGGATGAATGAATAAAGAAAATGTGGTATGTATACAATGGAATATTATGCAGGAATAATAAAGCAGGAAATCCTACCATTTGTAGCAACATGGATAAAACTGAGGGCATTATATTAAGTAAAAAAAAATCAGACAAAGAGATTAATACTGTATGATATCATTTATATGTGGTATCTAGAGGTGCTGAACTTCTGGAAACAGAAAAGATTGTGTTGCCAAGGGCTGCATGGTAGGGGAAGTGAGAAGATGTTACCAAAAGGAACAAATTTCTACATACAAGATGGATAAGTTCTGGGGATCTAATGCATTGTGACCATAATTAACATACTGTATTATACACTTGAAAGCTGCTAAAAGAGTAAATGTTCTCAACACACACACACACACACACACACCCCACAAGGACAAGTATGTGAGGTGTTGGATGTGTTAACCAACTTCATATGGTAAACATTTCACAGTATATAAGTATATCAAATCATCACACTGCATACCTTAAATTTACACAATGGGGGCGCCTGGGTGACTCAGTTGGTTAAGCATCTGATTTCAGTTCTGGTCATTATCTCACAATTTGTGAGTTCAAGCCCGTTTTGGGCTCTGTGCTGACAGCTCAGAGCCTGGAGCCTCTTTCAGATTCTGTGTCTCCCCCTCTCTCTGTCCCTCCCATACTCATGCTCTGTCTCTCTCTGTCTCTCAATAATAAATAAAAACGTTAAAAATTTTTAAAAATGTGTACAATGGCCGTGTACCTGGGTGGCACAGTTCGTTAAGTGTCCAACTTCGGCTCTGGTCATGATCTCATGTTTTATGGGTTCAAGCCCTGCATTGGGCTCTGTGCTGACAGCTCAGAGCCTGGAGCCTGCTTTGGATTCTGTGCCTCCCCGACTCCTAACACTCTGCTCCTCCCCCACTCACACTCTGTGTCTATCTGTCTGCCTGCCTGTCTCTCAAAAATAAATCAACATTAAAAAACATTAATTTGCAGAATGTTATATGTCAATTATATCTCAGTAAAGCTGGGGGAAAAGACCTATACATATATACATTGTGTCAATGTCAATTTTCCTGCTTTTGGTACTGAACTAGAGTTACATAAGCTATAACCATTGGAAGTAACTGGGTGAGGTATACATAGGACCATCTTTGCAACCTTTTGTAAATGTATCATTATCTCAAAATAAAAAGTTATTTTTAAATAACATCAGATGGATACAAAGTTTCTAGCTGGGATGATGAAAATGTTCTGGAAATATTGGTAATGGCTATATAGCATCATAGATGCAATTATGCTACTGAATTATATACCTGAAGTGGCTAAAATGGTAAATATATAAATATATATTATATGCAAACATATAAATTATAATATAATTTATGTTATATGTCTATTATATAAATATAAATATATATTATATAAATTATACAATATAACATATATTTATTTATATTATGTTTATATTATATATTTATATATTATTATATTATATACTTATATGTAATATATTATGTTTATATATAAGCAAATATATATAATTTTTATATAATTACATAAATGTATTATCTATAAATATATAAGTATAACATATATATTACTACAATTTAAAAAAGACTTTAGAAAGATTCTCTTTTCCTGGGATATCAGATTTAATCTTTTAGAAAATACGAAGTTGATCCAGGACATGGACAAAGGAATGCTCCGAGGTTGTTGAACATGGAAACTGGTTCAATTTCTCTGTACATTTCATTCCCTCAGTATTTAGCATTCTAAATGGATTTATTTTTTTTAATGAAACACCAGAAAGTAAACATTTCCATTCACCTCTTCTCCCCCCTAAAGATGTCTGGTGCCATCTGCTGATGAGGTAAAAAGATTGGATTTCCAAAGGGATTAGTCTAGGCTGTTTAAAGTAGGAAGTTAGCACTGAGGTTTTTAACCTACAGTGACAAATGGCCCTGGGCTATGATCAAGTTCTACAAATAGATTAAACCCTTTTCCTCCTTAGGAGTAAAACTGACTCATCCAGTCCTAAAAATAGATTACTAATCACCTGGCCTATTTTTCTACTGTTGTTTGAAAAGAAAAAGCAAAAACCTCTTTTATCAGACCTCAATAATTCTTATTCCCTTAATTAAGAAATTAAGTATACAAGTTTTAATAGGAGCTGTTTCTGATAAATTGCCTCCTTAAAAATATCAATGATTTCTTACACTGAAATGTGCAACTGCAGAAGGAAATAAACTATCCAAGCAAACCCAGTCCAAAGAAAATCTGAACTGCGGCAGGCACATCAGAGTTCCCTCGGAGAGCTTGTACCTCTTAATTTTTCCAATAAATAAAAGCTTTTCATTTTAGATTAAGTTTGATGTTATTTGTACTCTTATAATGAATATTGTTGGGTTTGTGAAAGGCAGTTCTTGGAAAATCTAATCCACCCCTCATCTTTCCAACAGAGCCTCTATTTACAGATGTTAGGACGCCACAGCAGAAACACCAGCATCCTCAAGGAACCTCGTGTTTTCGTGCCAGCCAAAGCAACAGATTTCTCTAAGCCTTTTTAGATAAGAGAAATTTCTCAGCTGTTTGCCTTTGTTCACTTGATTCATTTCCCTGTAAAGTGAAAGCGCTCACGATTCCCTGGGCAAAATGCCTATGTGAGCTTGGCAGGGCATTCCATACTTTCTATTATGAAGAAGACACCACAACAACAACACTTACTTTATTTTGCTTACATCCCTTCTTGTTCCAGAATATGATAATAATAAAAGTTATTTTAATAGGTGCTACATAGTTGTAATAATAATAGGAGCTACCGTATACTAGGTGCTCACTATGTGTCAGGGGCCGAACTGGGCATTTTTATGTGGGGAGAGATTCTGAAGCCAAACAGACCTAGTTCAAATCCCAGTTCCACCACTTCCTGGCTCTGTGATCTCACAGAGGGTACTTCCTCTCTCATAGCCTCTCCCTGTTTAAAATGGAGAGAATTATGGTTTCCATCTCATAAGATGATGATGACTGAGATCCTGCATACTTCTACACAAGTCCTCACATGTAGAAAGCACTCTGTAAAGGTGAACCTCATTAATTTAATCTTTGTGACATTCAAAATACATATTACTTCAATAGGACACCAACTTAGACAGATATGCCAATTTGCCATAAGTAGGGTTTCGATCCATTGTTATCTGCTCCCAAAGTCCATGACCCTTTCCTCACCACCATGATTCTCTTTATTAATTTTATTGTAATAGCATTGCTCATGAAAGCTTTATTATTGAAGATGAAAAAACAACCGTAATACAGCCTCATTCATGCTCACTATAGCTCTCTCTTCCCGGACTTCTCTTCCTCTGCTCATTTTCCTCCTCTTTGTCTTTTGGCAAAGCAAAGATCTTGATGGTTGAATCCCAAAATTGCCTGAACCGGATTGGTCTTGTTGAGAGATGGAAAAGATGAAGAGTTCAGGAGGGGGACCCATGGCCTCCAATGCCTACACCAACTGCCAGCACTTGATGAATTTCAAACGGTGTCAGCACAAAGACAGAGAGAGCATGGCGCTCCACATGGTCATGGGCTTGAACGACGCTCCATCAACTGGAGTTCTTTCAGTGCACACCAGTGATACTGCTGTGCCACTCCACTAAGGGGTGTTTTATTACACAGTGTCATCCAACAAAGATGACACATGTAATACATGACTGCTGCCACTAACAGAACGTTGCCAATGCTAGGATGTTTGCTCACGTTCACCTTCCCCACCCTTACCAGCTCTTCTAATTGAGCCTATTTATTTGTACATACTTTGTTTATGTCATGTTTGGCTTTTTCTTATTTAGCTGTCCTGGGAAAGATTTAGTTCTCCTCTTCCTCCTCCTCCGCCTCCTTCATCATCATCACTTAGTTTTCCCATGCCTCCCTAACCTTGTCATTTCCACTTGGAAGCTACTCTGAATATTCTCTAAATCCCTCTTAAAAATAATTTTCCATTCAACAAATAAGGCTAAAAATCCAAGCCTGCAAGTCTTCCTGGTTCTTTTTTTTTTTTTTTAGTGACACCTGTTGCCTGATAAAAATGTATTTGCCCAACTAGCATATGATTTCCCCCCACTTGTCTTGCGCTACCTGATTGAAAACCCACATTTTAGTTTTATGGCTTTGGCTGTCACCTTTGTAAATTACAGAGCCAGCTTCATGAGACACCACTGCAGCTGGGAATTCATTTCAAACTGATACTTTTGGTGTGACCACATGTGGCCCTATTTGTTCACTGAAACCTGCGGGAAAGGGAATGCGGGCATTTTAGAATCTCACCAGGCTTTCATCTCTCATGCTAGGCTGTCCCTTTGCTGACACGGACCATTATTTTCCCCTCACTCACACAGCCTCTCTGATTTGCTTTCTACAACCCTACACATTTCTCATCAGCTTGTTGTGAGCTCTGACACATCCCAAGTAAGTTATTTATTTTGACAGTTGTGTGTGTAATACATCTAATGTGGGATGAACCTAAGAGTCAGATAACCAGTTATTTTAGTCCTGGGAAACAACTTCATTATCTTGTGAAATGTACTTTCAACACTCAATCCTAGCAAGTAATGAATGATATTGTGTAACATGTTTGCAGCAATTACCTTTGGAAATGAAGACTCCCTCTGGAGCTATTGATAGAATGCAAGGTGAGACCCTTTTTCTTGTAGAAGTCCGAGGTTTCTGTATAAGAACAGCAAGCATGCAACACAAGCATAAAACTTCTGTGCAACTGGACTGAGGGTAATGACCAGTCCCATCCCCTGCTTGGCAGCCCTGGAGTCTCCATTCAGCTCAGGCTCAGCCTCATCCTGACTTGGAGACTGATCCTGATCCTAGTAAGAGGGAATTTAAGGATCCTAGACCAGAAGCCCTGCCACTTTGCATGAGTTCAGCCTTTATTCAATTCTGTTATTGCTGTAAACCCTTGTTCATCTCATACAACTGGGCCATCCATTTGTCCATGGTCTTGAATTTCCTGTCTCCTTGTTGCATGTTCTATGTGTTTTGCAGTATGTGCATGTTTTGGTGAAATGGTGGCTCTTTCTTGTGGGTCCATCTTTTATTCTTTCTGAAGACCCCTGAGGGCCCTTTCCTGTGGATGATGCTGACACAACTTGGCCTCCTCCTCTATCCATGGCCCCTAAATATGGTTTAACCCTCAGCCCCTATGCAAGTCTACTCCTCAGCCACCCACTCCTCTGTACAGTCTGTACTCCTCCTCTGGGGCCTCAGTGAGCTGATGCAAACCCCAGCTATTCTTACCAGTGTTGTAGACACCCCCTGTTCCTGGGCTCTCCGCCTGTCAGGCCCACTCTCTCTCTCCTACACCTTTCTCCACATTCCTGCAACTTCACACACAGTATCATTCCCCAGGACCAGCATCTCCTATGCCTTACTTGATGGGTTGAATTTCTTTGGCACGCTTGACTGTAGAGGGCGTAGCACTTGGTGAATTTTACACCAAGTAGGCCACTGGGATAGCCTCTCTGTATAAAAGCTGTGGTGAGGCCTTCCCTAAATTTAGAATATATGGCACTGTGTGGGTGATTGTCATCAATTCCAGGGGAAAAGTGAAAGATCCCAATTAACATTTTACACTTCCATTTCATAAAAATTCTCTTTTGAGTGCCCATCATTTTCCAAGCATGTGTTATTTTACTTAAACCTCACTCTAGCCCTGTATTGTTACCCCTGTTTTATATTTGAGGACACTGAGATTCCTTGAGATTATAGAACGTGTCCTAGGTCAAACAGGTAATAAAGGATGTATTTTCATTTATTCCTTCAATATATATCTAAGCAGGTAATATGTTTAGGGAATATGCTGGGTGCTGATACTATAATAGAGAAATAACAGCACTGGTTGTGTCTGGTTTTCCCAGTAAGGAATGAGCTGTTTGAAGGGTGGGGATTTGTCTCAATCATCTCTGTAACCCCAGTGACTACCACAATGCATACAGTGAGAGCTCAATAATCACTTGTAAACTGAACCAGTCACTTATCAATCATGCTCTAGGTCAGTGATGCTCAACCAGGGACAATTTTGCTCTGCAGGGTACATTTGGCAATGTCTGGAGACATTTTTGTCATTACTGGTACCTATTAGGGCAGAAGCATCCTAAAATGCACAGGGCACCCTCAAGACACACGTGCATATACACATGCACACAAACACAAATACACACACACACACACACACACACACACACACACACAGCAAAGAATTATCCAAACCCAAATGTGCTCAACTGGAGAGATCCTGCTCTAGGTCTGACCCCATCCATTCTGTGGCCTGCCAGCCATATATTAAGCCTTACTTTAGCTAGTTACATAGTTCTTACAGTGGATCCTTTACCAGTTATGTGAGGGTAAATACCATAAAACCACAATCCTTTGAAATCACCTTCCCATTTGAGCCACAACTAACCCAACCCCTAAATGTAATCCTCCAGTGGACTTCTTCTCCTGAGCTGTGACTTTCCTATTTCCTCTACACTTGTATTTCTTGAAACTTAATCTTGGATTAAACTAGACCACAATTTATTGATGAATAGAGTAGGTATCAATTGATATGACTGCTAAGCTTCTGACAATCCTCCTTTACTTGGAATCACTACCAATCACAGAGGTGAGCTCCCAGTGGCTTTATTCACCTCTTGACCATAGCTGGCAGACACCTGAGCCAAACTGAGTCAATTTGAGCCTTCCTTGGCATTTAGAACTTGACTAGAGAAACACAGGGTGGAGGTCTTAGGGCTGAGAGGCTCCAGGAACTGCCCATGTAGTGGTCTTCCCAGAAGGCTAGATCTTTAGCTTTTTCTTCAGTTATGTAAGTATTCCTAATCATTCCAATCCCCCACGTTGGCATAAGTAGTCAAAATCCATGCCTCTTGCCTGCCACCAAAATAACTGTAAATAATACAAAACTCAATACCATATTGCTATGTACTTTTAGACAATATTTGGGGGAGCTGATAGAAATAGCATTAGCATAGGGGCACCTGGGTGGCTCAGCCGATTGAGCAACTGACTTCGGCTCAGGGCATGATCTCACAGTTTATGGGTGCGGGACCCATGTCAGGCTCTGTGCTGACATCTCAGAGCCTGGAGCATGCTTCAGATTGTATATCTCCCTCTGTCTCTGCCCTTCTTCCACTCATGCTTTGTTTCCCTGTCTCAATAATAAATAAGCAGAAACAAACTTTTAAATAAAAAAAATTATCATAGTAAAACCAAAGCTTTCTGTTAAACAGAAAGCAAAAGACAAAAACCAATAAATTTCAGAATAAACAAATAACTTCAGTTTGTTCCCTCCATCTCCTGTATGCCATCCCCAAGAAACATATACACGATTTCCCACCTTCTCTTTTCCTTTCTTATACAAAGAACATGACAATACTATGCTCTAGATCAGTGGTGTTCAACAGTTAGTGCCCTATAATAAGCTTAAGAGTATTTTCTGGAACCCCTCTTCCACATCTCCCCTTCCCAAAATATTCTGATATGATAGTTTCAGTGAGGACCATCCATAATTTTCAAGGGCTTTTGCAAATGATCTTAACATGTAGACATGAGGGAGAATTACCTTAGACTAGTGGTTTTGCAGACCCATGCATTCCAAGGACTCAATCAAATCTATGGACTCTCTTTCCAGAAAAATGGACATATACCTTCATACTATTTTCATTATCAGAAGGTACGCAGATGTCCTCAAGCTCATCTATGAATTCTTGGTCAAGATTCCTGTTTCTAGACACTGTTAAGCAATGAAGGTAGAGGGGCAAGAAGACATTATAAGTAAACCACGGTCCTGCCTTAGAACAACTTATTTTAGCACAAGGTCATAGATATCTGAACCAATAATTCTTTTCAGCTCCCCCAATATATTTCAACTCACTTTCTTTGGGTTGGACAACTTTCAGCTTTCTTTTAATTATATCACAGTCTTCCAGGCCCTTCTCTCAAGGAAATAGTGAACCTAACTCAGAATTGACTATAGTTTAAATGGGATCCAAGTTTTCACCTAAAGCATGAAGCACAAATTATAGCTTGAGTCCTTTTTGTGGCTAATAATCTTTTGTAATTGTGCATATATTTATTCAATTATTGTTAACATATGCCTACTAATTGTTAAGAGCTTGCTTTGTAAGTGTGCTTAGACATTACATTATGTAAACTCCTGGAAGGTAGAGATTTGTAGAAGAAATGCCTCATGTAGAATAGCTGATAAAATCTTGCTAAGCTTGGATACATCTTCTAATTCTCAATGAAAAGGACAGTGGTGGAAAACTAAGGACACTCATTCTCACTGGCTCTGAAACTTTGAGTGTCTTTGATATAATGGAAATACCACAGGATGAAGAGTCAGGACACTTGGGTTCAAAGCCCTGCTCAGTCTTTGACCTGCTGCATAAATAGAATGAGCTTTATTAACTGCTTCCACCCTCGTTCTTAATCCATAGGCAATGACAAAGACCACATCCTTAATGGGTAATTTTCAGCATTTAATGAGATGGGAGAAAAAATTTAAAGTCTTATATCATTATGAATGACTATACAAATGGTATTCTGGAGACAGCCTGGCATGAAGGAATGAGGGTCGGCTTGGATTTGGATAAATCTGGGTCTATCATTTAAAATCAATGTGATGTGGGGAAGTCACTTAACTTCTATGAGCCTCACTTTTCTACAAAAAGAGATGCTTATGTTATCTTAGAAGACTGTTATGAGGATTATATGTGCAATGTTTATCACAGAATTTGTTCCATTGGAGCACTTAAAATGTATTAGTTTCCATTATAAATATTAATATTAATAATTAATATTACTGATATTAGCTCTTTACTGGTAGAAATGGGTTTACACTAATCTAGTTATGTTTTCTTGTCTTTCATCTCAGAAGACACATGTTGCATGGCATAGATTTGCAAAAAATTTTCAGAATTTGAGCCCTTGATCACCCTCAAATTGGCCACAGGAAATTTAACACCCATCCTGGCCTCATTAGTACAGAGATTAAATGATATACTTGACTTAGGAGTGACTTCTGCTAGGCCTAAAATAGTCAAAACAAAAGATAAAGAAGAGAGAAGAGGTTATTGGCCTAATAAAGTCTGTTTCCTTACAAAGAGACCCACTTGAAGACCAATTTAAAATAGTGATATTATGGGGCTTTTTATATCACTTTAAACAATTCTTAGGGCTTAAAGTGGTCATAAAAACTCCATTTCAAAAAATAATTGTATTTTTTAACAGCTGCTTGTGGTTTTAGAGAGCTGCTTATCCTTCTTCCCAAAAGAGCTTACAGCCTAATGTCAAAACATCTGGCAATTACTTTGGACATTGATGTCAATCTCAGAGGCAATGAAACTTCTACTATTCCATTAGGAAATGAAGATCACTGTGACATCTGACCACTTGTATTTTAGGATTGTTACTGACCCTGAATTTTTATAACAATCATGAATCCATAATGGACACATTGTATGACTGAAGCAGAGCTCTGATGAGTCGTCGAAGCAAAAACATGTATTGATCACTACGAATCCAGCCACTGTTGTCACCCTGAAGTAAAATGATGAAAAAATATAAAAGGACCATATCTTCAGGTTTTTAGGATCTACATTTTTGACTCAAACACGGCTAAATAAACTTCCTGAGACCTAACATTTAAAGCTGGAATCTTGAGACACAATGTGAGGGATTGTAAGCCTGAATTTATTTGAAGACATCGAAGTTTATTTGAAAGCTCATTTAGTGCCTCCTTTGCTGAAAGCCTCACAACCATACCTTCTAAGAAAGGAATGGTTAATCGCAAAAACATGATGCTGAAGTTGACCATAAGAGCATTGCCAATCTTTCAGAGAGACAGAATAGGAAGATAACCACTTTAATGAAGACAGAGATAAGTGCATACTTTCAAACATTTCCCTTAGCAACTCCTGGTGCCTGGCATTATCACCATTGAGTTACTTCCTTCAAGCTCAACTTGTTCTACAGGACCCTTGGCAAACACAGTACAACATTTTATGCTCATTATCCAACATGGGAGATTCATTTGCCTGTTATTTGGGAAAGAGAAGAACCTCAGTGGAATGATCAATGGGACAAGCTTGAATTTTTAATTCCGAGCTTTTTAAGGCTGGGTTCTAGAACTCAGGAGATCTTGAGAACAGAAGGCACTTGGGAACAAGTGCTGATGACAAGTTACACATTACTCACAGGCGTACTGGCACTGCTAGAGATATCACTCGTCCAAAGTCGGCAAATGGAGAGCATCTCCAACCACAACTCTTTAGAAGGCATGGATGTTCAGTCAGAGAGCCCTTTACAGGTAACTGGAGATGCAGTTTCAATCTCTCCTCACCCACACATCCAAGAGGCCACTGCCATCCACCTGAACTAGGAAGAGAGGAGAAAACCAGTGCCTTCCAAGATCATTTTCTCTTTTTCCTTCCAACAGACGTTCGGGTTGACTTCCTTAGGAAAAATGGATCTTTCCTGTTTGAAAAATCATTCCGAGAAGAAAGTGAAATAGGAATGGGAGGTTGTTTCCATTTTTAAGGACTTTGTTAAATGATTTGTTTTTAGAAATTTCTTCCTGGGATTTATATCATTTTCCTCCCACCTTACCTCTCCTGTGTCCATTTTGGAGAAAAGCACCTCGTTTATCTTTGGGAGACAGTAATGCAGAAACTGTAACTGAGCAGATTTCCCCTTGAGGATCAAAATATTTGTGTTAAATGAAATGAGAAATCTGCTAAGTGGCGGCATGAATACCCCAGGGAAGGATAGTTTGTAATTTTGAAAAATTCCTACTGAAATTCTTCTCTTGCCAAGAAAAGAGGAATGATTTCTATTAAAATTACTTCATGTCTGAATTACTCTTTGCCCCTTGGGAACATATAACATTACAGCTTTTATACTCAGTAATTTAAAAGGACGAGGGACACCTTATTTGGAAAGCATTCAGGCTTAACACAAAATGTTGAGTATTAAGTATTTTCACCACAAAAGTCTCCTTTTGAAAATTTGGCACTGTTAAACTGTTCAAATTAAAGTTTGTTTTCAGAATTGATTTCTATGATTGTCTGTACACATTCTTTTTAACTTCCTACCTTTATCATACCATTCCCTGAAGCTAAGAGAAAATTCTTCAATTGGTGTACAAGAATTGCACCTTTTACATAAAACAAGATAGATGTATCACATTAATAAAGCAGTTCAATGCTTTGAAGCCAATCAAATCAGTAAACCGTATTAAAATATATCTACATGTGTGTGTCTATATGAGTAGGCGGGCCTAGAGTACAGGCTTTGGAAAGGCACAAGAGATGGAAAACAGTTATCACCTTATGGGCCAATTCTGATCGAGTATTATGGATCCCATAGGTACTGCATTGAGAAACCCTCTAAGGCCAAACTCAGGTTAAAAAGAAGATAAAAATGCCATTTAGCACAAATATTAGGCCATTATCCCAGGTGGCCAAACACAGTTGTCATCCCTGATATGTGTTAACAACAAAGGTGCTCTTAGGTTGATGCAATTGGAGTTGTTTTCTGTGTTTTCTCATTTTCTATAGTAAAATATATACTGTTTTTGTAATAAGATTAGAACTATTTTTTAGTTATTGAGAGGGAGGGGGGCAAACCATAAGAGACTCTTAAATACTGAGAACAAACTGAGGGTTGATGAAGGATGGGGGGGAGGGGAAAATGGGTGATGGGCCTGGAGGAGGGCACTTGTTAGGATGAGCACTGGGTGTTATGGTGCTATATGGAAACCAAATTGACAATACACTATATTTAAAAAGAAAAAAGTAAAAACAAACAAAAAAGATTAAAACTATTTTTAATAATTTTTTAAAAACTGAAAAACTGATTTTCTTCTTAACTTGTCCCAAAACTTAGGGAAAGTAATTAAATTATCATCTTTGTGCCCTGGTTAGAAACAGTCATCTTTGGGATCAGTGGAAACCTTGCAAGTGTATAAGGCCCATTTCTATGCATTAAAAGTCAGTAATTCTTTGGATTATTAATTAATCATTAATTATTTTAATTTTTAGGTAGAGTTTCTAATGTTATTGTTGTAAGATCAGCCTGGGCTAAACAACAACAGATGTAGAATGAGTGAAGCAGCAAAGCTATAAGAGTGTGAATCTACTAGAACAAGACCCAGACTATTACTGATTTCTAAAGTGGTTGCGGGCTCAAGCTCTCTCTCTCCACACACACACACACACACACACACACACACACACACACACACACACACTTTGCCCTTCAAAAGGAAAGAATAGTAACATCTGTCTCAAGTATCCTTGTGTGTATTTCAAATGTCACAGAGTGTTTGAAAAGTGCTTTGTAGTATAACTTACTAGAGCTAGCACACCAGCACTACACTAGTGCTGTCACTGTTAGTAACTGTAAATATCCTTGATTTCCATGTTAATTAAAGGAAACAATGGTACTCAAAACACAAATAATCTGAAATTATTCTTCATGTTTTAGTAACTGATTTCTAATAGCATAGACTTGTCAATGCCTCTCTGCAACAATCATCAGAATATATGTGTCACAACAAGTTGCCACACAGATGAAACAGAGCCCCAAAGAAGTTCAGTGATGATTCTGGGTCACATTTACAATTCCTGTTGAATATGAACTGGAAACAATGGCTTTTTACTTTCCTTATACTCTTTCTTTCAGTCCACACTACTCTTCTTTTTTATCTTTATAATATTTCCTGCACTATTGGATTTGAATGAATGGTCCATATTTGACTGAAAATGTCAACAAAATAATTGACCAATTACTACTCAAGAGAGGAGACCCCACCTAGAGAGGTGGTACATTATAAAACCCTAACTCTGAGACAGAGATTTGCCATTGATTACCAATGAGTAGGATTATCCAATATATGGATAAATTTCACCCAAATGAATAAATAGTCAGCTTATGTGGTTAAAAAAAGAAATAAAGGCAGCATATCATATTTGAACCTTCATGTTGTTCTTCCTCTAATATTTGAATATTACATTAGAAAAAAATAAGAATACATAATTTGCATGGAAACTGGGCCTGAATTAATTCATAAAAATAATAGCTATCATTTAGAATACACATGTTTTGCTCCAGGTATTTGAACATACTACAGATTATCTTTATAGAAATCCTATGATATATTGATACTATCATTTTACAGGTGTAAAAACTGAGATTCAAAGACATTAAGTAATCTTTTAAAAATTTACTAAATAATAGCTACTTCAGAACAAAGCCAAGATCTGAACCTGCAAAAGTCCATGCTCTTTGCACTGTGATATTAGCATATTAGTGTCAGAGAGCTCATTAAAATCATTTTTATCCTCCTAAATTAGTTCCTATGGTTGTAAAATTGCTCTTAACAGAAATTTTAAATTACTAGTTCAGGTTGTGCCGTGTGATAGTGGCCAAGTAACACCTAGCACCCAGTCTCCTGACTTCTTCATTAGTCGGGTTTAGCGTGAGCCCAGAGCTCATCAGGTAGCCTACCAGCTTCTGAGGTCTTCTAAAATCCTTAGCCATGGTGAAGCAGCAATCGCTAAATAAATCCACAAGTTGAACCCATTAAGGTGCAGGGAACTGGTGCTGACTGGTGGAGAATAAGGTGTTTCGTACTGCAGTTTCTGAGGATAAGAGATTGTAGGCGGGCGTACCTCAAGGAGACATGGATAACCTCCTGAAATGATGTTTCTAAGCAGAGAAAATCTCAGGTTTCATAGAAAAGAGATAAAAATTAGCTGAAACTGAACATGTGTCTGTGGTTTTGTCTATGCCCTTGTGCAAGTCACTGGCCCCTTTGGGTATCCTTCAAACAGAAATTCTAATGTCAATCTGATTATATCACAGAGTAAGAGTAACAACAAACCCAGTGACTATAAAGTAGTCAACCCAAGAAGTATGCAATAGAAATTATTCAAATTAATGATCTGGGCAGCTTGCAGGTCACGTACCTGGTCCAATTTCAGCCAATTCCTTTCAAGTTGGACTTTTTTTTTTAAGAGTTCTGCCTCAATTCAGTGAATTGGATTATTTCAATGAAATACACTTAATAAGTTCCCTTGGGCATCACTTGATACTTCTTTGCTATTCTTCTTACCTTTTTTGCATTAGATTTAACACCTGGGTAATACTAAGTGCCATGGTTACCATAAATTATAGGAGACTAAATAAATATTTGAGAGAGCAGGAGAGATTTGATTAAATTGCTGGAAATGAAATGTTGAGTACTATTTCCCACACCAAATAGACGTTCTTGCTTCAGCGAGCACTGCCAACAGTGGATTTGGTTTTCATAGCCCCAGACATTTTCTAAATGGGTAAACTGCCAGCATGACCACTTCCATTTTTCTTTCTTATTTAAGCCTCAACACACTTTTTTGTCCTTTGACTTTAATCCAAGCTGGTAAGTTATGGCCAACAGTTGAAGGCTTGATAATAAGGGGCTGCAATGTGGAATTCTATTGCAAAATCTACCTGGAATGGGCAGGAATATTTATACTGTAAATGTGGGTTTGGGGCATATGAGATTTATACTTCAAAAGTGATGTCCTTCCTGGTAAGTAGGGATGAATGGAGGAATTCAGCTAAGATGAATTAATAACAATTACAGCAATGTCAGGAAATTTGGAGCAAGCAAAAAAGATTACTGAGTGCCTCCAATGGAAAACTAGGCACTGCGTAGAGCGTCAATTTCAATATTAACTGATCTAGAAATGACTCTTTTTTTGGATTCCCCTTTTGAACCAGTTGTGCTCATTAAAAATTTTAATGTTTATTCTTTTTTTTTTCATTTTTTAAGAGACAGAGAGTGGGGAGAGGAGAGGCACAGAGAGAGGGAAACACAGAATCTGAAGCAGGCTGTAGGCTCTGAGCTGTCAGCATGAGCCCAAATGTGGGGATTGAACTTACAAACCTGCGAGATCATGACCTGAGCCAAAGGCAGACATTTATCTGACTGAGCCACCCAGGTGCCCCAGTTGTATTTATTTAATAATGTGTTAAATTAAATCTTTGATTTTTACCTTTTAAAAAAAATTATCCTTTTCCAGTTTTAACAACCAACATATAGTGAAATGCTTCTGATGCTAAATTCTGCATGTGCACTTATTCACTTATGCCCACATAATGCCCACGTAAGAAATGAGGTAGAAACTCAGAGAAGTGTCCTGTCACCCCAAAAAATGTACAAATTTCTGGTTAGTTCTCCAGTCACTTCTGACTAGAGAAATCATTATGAAGGATTTATTGACTTATTTATAATGATGGTGAGAAGGAAGAGTCCTGCATTTAGAAAATGGAAAGAAGGTGACAACTACAAAATCCAAATTTCTTGAAGTCCTTGCTAAGATCCAGCTGCAGGACAGGTCAAGCAACAAGAGGGTACATGATGGAATCTGGTGTTTGGGGACCTGACAATGAATTAATCACTCCATTCTCCTTGAATTCCTGAGAAATGCTCCCCAGTGTCCCATCACCCCCAGCTTCCATTCTCTGGGGATAGTGCTCTGCTTTTAGGCTTAGATTCTGTAATGGCCATTGTACAATCGCTTTTCTGTACCAAATAGGAAACTCCTTCTAGGACTGATGAGCTGTAAAGTCTGGGTAGGTTTGTTGACCTCCCTAGACCCCACTTTCTTCAGCCAAAAAGAAATCCAGAATCAAGATCCCTTTCAACTTCAAAATGGAATGATTTCTATAATTAGTCTGCATCATTCAGTGAAACACAACTCCAAGTATAAAATGAAATATAAACCCTTTTTAGGAATTCTATTTATTTATCCCTTTTTTCTTATGTTCATTTAAATTTATTTCATTGTAAAAGAGAGTTAGGCTGGCTTACTGGATTGTGTTGTGGTAATAACCCATATGGTGCTGTCTGCTGAAGAGTGAGGATAAAGTAAGTGGATCATAGTAGGTAAGGCTGTTGATTGCAAGTACAGAAACTCACTTTGCCATTTAAGGGTAATTGAAGTTCTCATGGAATCCCAGGATAGGAATGCCCCCTTGGTCCTGTGAATGAACAGGAACCAGGGACTGGAATGACCTCCCAACTCTGCTCCCCTCTATGTACATGCATCATTCATTTCCATTACAGAGTATGGCACATGACAGAAGAAGGCATCTATGAACAGCAACCACACATATATACCATCTAAAGAGGGACCAACTTCCCTAAAATCCATCCCCAAAATTCCTGGGGAAGGAATTGGCAAGCTTGGGTCAAATGCCCACCTTTTGATCAATCAACTGTGGCTACCATTCAGGAAAGGTCCTCTGATTGAAATGTGTGCTCTTCCCTCCTCTAATCAACAGTAAGCTGTGGGTGGAGCCACACTGTTCAAAATGGCCACTGGGAGCCACACACCCACTCCTGCCTGAGGTAAGAGGAAGGGAAAACTAGCGGAAAACAAGGGACTAACACAACAACTGAAAAGATGCCCACCATAAGTCCCATAAAAGGAACCATTATTAAGTAATACAGTATCATAAAACTTGAAGTAACAGCATAAACCTCATTAAAAACCCAAGCCTGAGGCTTAATGCACCCCTCAGTCCACAGGGACATTCTGACATATCAGAAGTGACCAAGCGAAACACGCTGTTTTCTCCCCTCTAATTAATACCTTTCTTTGCTTCTGTCAGAACCCTTATACGTGGTTCCAGTAAAAGTCTCTGCACATTCCCAACGAATTCTTCATCTGTTTCTAGGCATTATTCTTGTGATTGTTGGACTTCATTTACTCCATAAAAACACATTGGAACATCAATGCATATCCCTGTTTTCACAATTGTTCTCTCTGTACAATTAGGCATAATAATTAAAGCATCCTTTTTGTCTGAGAGGCAATTAAAGTACAACTTTGGAAGCATGTCACAATAATATTGAATAATGTTACATTTGTCAGTGAGGTCACTAAATGGGCAATAGATCTTAAAAAGCAAATGGTCTTTCCTTTGTAAACAGTGCATTGCTGAGTTTACTTAAATGGCTGTCCCATACAGCACTGGCTGCCGTAGCAACTTTTCCTAGCTTGCTATATTTCTATTCCTTTATCAGAAGTGAACATTTTGTGGCAATATCCAAATATATGGACATTGACATGCTGATGAAAAATTAGTCTAAAACCACTTGGAAGTCAGTAGACAGACAAGTAAAGTATTACAGATCTTTTAATGTTTATTTATTTTGAGAGAGAGACAGCACAAGTGAGCGAGCAAGGTAGGGGCAAAGAGAGAAGTAGACAGAGAATCCCAGGAAGACTCAGCACTGTCAGCATAGGGCCCAACGTGGGACTCAAACTCACAAACTGTGAGATCATGACCTTAGCCATAAATGACAGTGGGACGCTCATCTAACTAATCCACTCAGGCAAGGTCTCAGAAACAGAATGATGCACTATCAAATGTTTAACTATAAATTAAAAGACAATTATGGCAACTAAAAGCAGCTACCAAATCAATTCACTAATCCCTGGCCAACTATACTTTTTCAATGACATTAGCTTTCCTTCACCGCACATCCCCACACTAAAAGTAGCCTCCAAGAGAGCAGAAATATTGTCATGTTTGCTCACATATTATCCCCAGCTCCTGAATTAGTGCCTGACAACAGGTGATGCTCAAATTTTTGTGTGTGTCTTACCATTAATTTTATTTTTTACTGAAGTATAATATACAACAGAGAAGCACACATACCATGGGTATAAAACTCACTAAATTGTCCCAATCTGCACTTATCTATGCAAGCAGAACAAGAGCAAGAAACAAAACCTTACCAGCATCTCAGAAACCTCTTTGTGCCCTTTCCTAGTTACTATCCCCAGAAGAATCATTATGATCCTCAATTTGAACATCATAGTTTAGTTCGCTTATTTTTAGGCTCTATAAATACGCCACAGAATGTGGACTATTTTGTGTATAACCTTCATTCAACACTACACTGGTGAGATTCATCAATGTCGTAGGTAACCATAGTTCACTTCTCTCCCATTGTGTGAATGTACCAGTTTACTTAGTCATTCAACTGTCAAGGGGCTAATGATAGTTTTTAGATTGGGGCTAATACAAATAATGCTCTTATGAACATTCTAGTGCATGATCTTTTAATACATACATTTCTGTTAGATATAGACATAGGAGTGAAATTGCTGTGCTATAGTACATGCATATTTTCAGATTTATACATTAATACTTTAAATGATTAATAATGTGAACTTTAAAAGAACCTATATTCTACTTGAATTTGGCATATAATTAACACAATTCAGTATCTTGATTTCCACATGAGGAGACTAAGGACCAAGTTCCTTTAAGAGAAACAATAGAATGGAATGCATTCAGCTGCTACCAACTAGCTGTGTGGCCTTGAGCAAGAATACTCTGGCCTCGATTTCTTCACATAAATTAAGAACATTAAATAAGATAATCTCAAAATCACTTCCCCATTCCAGCTGTAAAATTATTTAACTCATTTGGGATAAAATTGTCAGAGTTGTGACTAAAAGTCATGTTTCCAAACTCATTTCCAGTAGTTTTAACTTCAGATCAGTGAGATTAATTATTGATATAATTATTTATTACCAACATTAAAAGTTAATAATATTAGCTAATATTTATTGAATGCTCTTTCTAAGTGTTTTTCATGTACTATCCCATCAAATCCTAAAAACTCATAATGAATTATTACACCCATCCCATTTACAAACAAGGAAACTGAGGACCCAAATGGCTAAATGACCCATCTAAGGTCACAAAGCTGCAGAGTAATTCAGCTAGGTTCTTTTGTCTATGGGCACTCATCATTAAATGTTAACAGCATCCAATACCAAATCCTTTTCCTTGCTACAACTTAACAGCTGTTGCTAGCCACATGTTCCAATGGAGAACTTCCTATATGTGACTTGTGACATACATAGTCTGAAATAAGCCACATTATAGCAACATTTTTATGGGCTTCTCCCAAACTGGGCTTAGCATTCTGACAGTTCAATTCTTCACTGACATCTCCTAAGATCAATTGTTGCTGATTTCTATCTTCAGCAACACTTAGGTGGGTTTCTTAACTCATGAATTTATGAAGGCAATAAAACTGATGAATCACAAATATCTGAACCATTATAGGAAACAATATTAAAAGAGAGAGTAAAATTATGTACCACTATCTACCACACACTATAAATATTATGCATCAGGTATCTGATAGTAATGTCTAACTTCAGCTTGATAACAAGCTGGTAGAAACCTGTAGTTATATCATAAGGATCTCTGCTCTAATACAATTCAGATTTCTGCTTCCATATTCTTTGGCCCTTCTTTTTCTATATTCCATGAAGGTTTTCCTTGGCTCAAATGTCCATTTTATTATGTACTAGATTCTTGGATTCTCAAATTCTCAGGTCCTATCTGAAATCACTTTATTTGCTGGCCTTTAATGAGGAGAAGAGGTGGTGCATCAGCTGATTTTTAAGGAGGCTTTGCTTTCAGCCAAAATGCTTGGCAGCAATATGTATATCAGATATCTTGTTATATGGAAATGTGTCCCTTTATTTCTATACATAAGGTCTATGGTTCACTGTCCATTTTTTCTCTAACTGATCTAAATGGATCTGTAACTGGTTTTCCAACCAGAGTCCACCATGATTTACATTTACATTTATTCCTGACCCAATGTTGAGGCTGGTTGTGTAGGTAAGGAATGGACCTTATCTTTTATAGTTTGGGGTAGGAATGCTGTCCATACTTCCTGACCTTTTCAAATATCTTTTAGAAAACTATATTGCATAGTTACCCATACACTCACATATCACCTTAATTACTGCATATTGTCTCATCAAAGTCCATTCTGACAAAATCCAAGCTTTATTTTGCCATTATAAATATTTAGGACAGCAGTTCTATCTGGCCATTTTGCCATAATACATATTGACTTACATAACCTGAAAAGTGGCTCTAGTTCTCCATCTGAAGACATAGGAGGGTAGCACCTCAGCAAAATCTGCATTCATGAGGGCTGCCTTCCCTACACACTTGTTCTTTGGTAATGTCCACTGCCTTGGTCTCTGGTCCACATGTGACCCTTCTCAAATTTCAGGAACTGCAGCTATTTCCAAACCTTTCCTGATACCTGTGGTTCAGCCATTAGTAGACATCACTGCCCTTACCTTGGCCACTAATGATTTTGTGCAATTATTTAACAAGTGTGGGCTGACCAATAGATAAGTGACTAGTAGTAACTTTGATTAGCAGCTTTAGATTTCTGCAGGACCTCAAAATAGATCCAAAGATGAGGCGCCAAGCGTCCGGCTTTGGCTCAAGTCATGATCCCATGGTTCATGGGTGGCTCCAGGTTCTGACAGCTAGCTCAGAACCTGGAGCCTATCTTCAGATTCTGTGTCTCCCTCTCTCTCTGACCCTTCCCTGCTCGCACTGTCTCTCTCTATCTCTCAAAAATAAATAAAAAAAGATTTTAAAAAAAGATCCAAAAACGTGTGGTCATTATGGGTTCAGGGACTTTAAGTCCACAGGTCAGCCCCACCAGAGACATTCAGTTCCAGAGTCCCTTCCTTGGCAGCATTCTGGAAGGTATATCTGGACCAAAAACACCTGTGTAATAAGGTAAAAAAGAGAAAGGATGATCAGCAAGACTGTGACAGCTAGCCAACGTGAAATTATACATTCTGTGAGGTGTTTGGTACATCATTTTTATTAAAAGTAATAATACTCCTCTTGTTGAAATGACTCATGTTGGTATTGTTATTTTCACTTCTTAAAATATAGAGAAAAAAGTCAATCCTCATGATTTTGAGGGAAGGAAAGGTAAAATATGAAGATCATGATCAAATCTCTTACCAACTAGGTTCAAGAAGAGACAAGAGCAGAGTGATGAATAAAGAGCCCTTTCCCATACTTTGGATCCCAGGCTGTCTACTCGCACTCTATAAGTTCATGTAAACTAAGAGCCAGAACTAGAGGCAGATGGGAACATAAACACATTAATGGATCCACAGACTTCTGCTGAAGTCCCCTAGGACTACCCTGCTCATAATTTGAGAAAGCAGTATAGATCAGCTATTTCATTGGAAGAAAGAAAGAATTAAAAATACAGCAGTGATAGTCAGTGAAATTGAGGACATTTTCAAGTTCCTCAAACATCACAGAAATGGTCAAACCAGTGCAGGGGGAACTAGAGAAAGTTTACATAAAATAAGATGATACCTCACAATTAAAGTGACAGTTTGAGAAAATGGACCAGGGGGTCTGTGTATAGCCATTCTTTTTGTCCTGGACAGAGGGCTCCTTCCCCATGCTAAAGATGTTATAGTAGAAAAATTACATGAGAATAAAGTTAAAAATTTAAAAAGAGGTCTGGAAGATGTATGAGAGCGGTTAATTATATAGAATAAAATGAAATCAGCAAGCAAAAGAATTTGAAATTTGAGAGTTAACTTAAGACTGTATTATGGAAAGTCTTCTGAGTACCATTGATCTGTTACTTCTCTATAGTCTCTGTTGAAGTTTAAGTGGATGGTAAATAATACAGTTACGTAACCACTCTTTTTTCTCCCTTGTCAAGAACACTACTTGAAACTAATCATGGGCTGAAGAGGGAAGATTTTTCTCCACGAGCCTTGTATAGCTTGAGCTGAGATTGCAGTAAAATAATCAGCTGTGGCTTTGTTTGATCTACATATCCATACTATAACCTGAAGGTTGATCCTGCCCAGAGAGAAAAGATTTCATTTTCTGTGTGCTTGCAATAAATTTTGGATTTCATAAGCAGTAAATACTTGTAATAAATCTCTTTTTATTTAAATTAGATTGATTAGGTTGCTTTTTTTAAACATAAAATCTCTGACAAAGATGGGGTTTTAGCAAGACACAAATTCTTCCGTTGGGAAGAAACATGGTGTTTTGGATTTCAGTCAGAAAACAGAAACCATTTAAGGTATTTCAAACAGATAAAATTTAATCTAAGGAATTGATTGAACCAGTGATGAAAAAAACTAAGGAGCTGAACCAGAGATGGTGAGACATCCCAGAGATCAGCAACAAGAACAAGATGGTGCTACCCTAGGGCTGGAGAAATACAGGAAAGAGGTGGTGTTCACAAATCCACAAGCAGAGGTCACTGGATACAAAATGGAGTGAGAGTGGGCCTTTCTAAGGGGGCCATAAAAAGAGACATTTTCCAGCAGGATCTGGAACCACACAGGCAGCATAAGAATGCTGCTAGAGATGCTACCAAAAGCAAAGAAGAGAGAAGTCTTTTCCCCCTCTTTATGTTTCCTTTATGCCAGTGTAGCCCATTGGCCAAAGTTACCGAGATGCTAGAGGGCTAGATCCTTGAGATATATAGTTTCTTGCAGTACAGATAGGGCAGAAAAATAGAGTATGGATGTGAAAGTAAGCAAGCCAAGATCTGCCCCAAGTGGACTCCAGGAAACACCCTTACCACGTAATAAATACCCTACAACAATTCTGGGTGGTCTGGGGGCATAATACCAGAACTTTAGTTTGTGTGATTCTCCTTATATTTTTCTTTTTACCAATTTCATTCTGATCCTTAGTATCTTGCCTTGGAGACTTCTGTAAGACCATAAGTTACTTGAAATAATGTGCTCTCCTAATACAAAATAAATACCTAACCTAGCTGCAGATATTATATTAAAGGTACTAGAGGAGGAAGGAAATGAGAGATATACCTATATGAGCAGCAGGCAGCAAAAGGGGACTAATTCTAAACACTAGAGAGAGGATAGAATACAGATATCTTAGGAAATCATCCACATGCTACTCAGTGTTGACACCTCAAGAAGAAGGCATCCCTTTACGGAAAGTGGGTATGTATGTGGTATCCCCGTGAAGCCTAAAACCTAAATACAGGAGATCTCTGCCTTGCCCTAAACAGGGTCCAGATACAGCAGAGTTTTCAGACAAAAAGGGAAGTGCAAGCTAAAGTACCATGTGTGTTAAAAGGAGCCAATAATCTCTAACTAATTCTCCATCCGAGCCTTCCCTACTCACCTATCTCAGTACCAGCAGAAAACAAATGGCATACTCAAAAAAGTTTAGCTGAAAGAACTTAACAAGGGAACTATTACTTAAATCTTGAACAGGATTAAGGAAATCAACAAGGATGGCAGACATCTTGGAGAATGTGATTACATTCAAGGCCTGAAGGGAAAAAGGAAGAAAATAGTGTTACCACAGCCCCATAGGAGCTGGAGCTGAAACCACAGAGAAAAAGCTTTCCACCAAGTAGTTCTGATGCCTTAGGGAAGCACGGTCACTGTTCCAACAATGGTGAGAGACAAGAAAAAAAGCAAAATAAATAGATATCCTAACTTTTCTCTTTCTTTCCTTTTCAACTCTAGCTGGTACCTCTCTGGCTCAAGCCACCTAGAAGTCAAAGACCACAGCACATAATCACAGCTATGGCAATCTTCCCTGTGTCCCAGGGGACAAAACAGACAGAGGAGGGCTAATCTTAGGAGAGATAAATAAAGAAAAACCCAGAGAAAATTAAAGTACTAATTCAAAAAGATACATGCATCACTGTGTTTGTTGCAGCATTATTTACAATAGCTAAGATATGGAAGCAACCCAACTATATATATGTATAGATAGATAGATATAGATATAGATATAGATAGTTATTTATATATAGTTATATAGTCATTAGTTATATATAGTTATATAGTTTTATATAATACATATATAGTGGAATATTACTCAGCCATAAAGAAGAAATGAAATCTTGCCATCTGCAACAACATGAATAGATCTAGAGAGTATTATGTTAAGTGAAATAAGTCAGTCAGAGAAAGACAAATACCATATGATTTCACTCACATGTGGAATTTAAGAAACAAAAACAAAGGAAAAAATGGACAAACTAAAAAACAGACTCTTTTTAATGCATTTTTAATGGGTTTATTTATTTATTTTTTGGAGAGACAGAGACAGTGTGAGTGGGGGGTGGGGGGTCAGAGAGAGAGAGAGATACAGAATCTGAAGCAGGCTCCAGGCTCTGAGCTAGCTGTCAGCACAGAACCCAACTTGGGGCTTGAACCCATGAACCGTGAGATCATGACCTAAGCTGAAGTCGGACGCTTAACCGACTGAGCCACACAGGCGCCCCA
>NC_043701.1:124083205-124190364 GCF_006229205.1 Suricata suricatta | reverse complement strand
ATTTTTTGGAGAGACAGAGACAGTGTGAGTGGGGGGTGGGGGGTCAGAGAGAGAGAGAGATACAGAATCTGAAGCAGGCTCCAGGCTCTGAGCTAGCTGTCAGCACAGAACCCAACTTGGGGCTTGAACCCATGAACCGTGAGATCATGACCTAAGCTGAAGTCGGACGCTTAACCGACTGAGCCACACAGGCGCCCCAAAACAGATTCTCAACTATAGAGACAAACTGATGGTTACCTAGGGGAGGTGGGTGGAGGGAGGGTGAAATAGGTGAAGGGTATTAAAAGTACACTTATCATGATGAGTATTGAGTAATGTATAGAACTATTGATTCATTATATTGTATACCTGAAATGAATATGACACTATATGCTAATTATACTTGATTTTTAATTTTTTTAAGTGGGGGGAGGATAAAGAAAGAAAAAATAACCAACACTCAACAGCTCCAATTTTGTGGGGTCTGAGGTTTCTATGATTTGAGGGGCTTACCTAAAATAATAACAGTGTGGGGTACCTGAGTGGCTCATTCAGTTAAATGTCTAACTTCAGTTCAGGTCATGATCTCATGGTTTGCTGGTTTGAGCCCTGCGTTGGGCTCTGTGCTGACAGGCCTGGAGCCTGCTTCAGATTCTGTGTCTCCCTCTCTCTCTGTCCTTCCCCCACTCATACTCTGTCTCTCTCTCAAAATAAATAAACATCATAATTTTAAAAATATAACAATATATAATTAAAATATAAAACTTGGTATGGAAATACGTATTTGTTTATATTGAGAAGAACAATCACAGAAAAACAAAGTTTAGGGACGCCTGGGTGTCTCAGTTGGTTAAGCATCCAACTCTTATCTCAGCTCAGGGTTTGATCTCAGGGTCCTGAGTTTAAGCCCTACATTGTGCTCCATGCTGGGTTTGAAGCCTACTTAAAAAAATAATAAATATGGGGCACATGGGTGGCTCAGTTGGTTAAGCATCTGACTCTTCGTTGGGGCTCAGGTCATGATCTCTTGCTTTTGGTTCAGATCATGACCTCTTGGTTTTGGCTCAGGTTCACACATTCAAGCCCTTAATCAAGCTCTGTGCTGCCAGTGTGAAGCCTTCTTGAGATTCTCTCTCCCCCTTCTCTCTCTCCCTGCCCCTCCCATGCTCTCTGTCTCTCTAAATAAGTAAGTAAATAAATACTTAAACTTAAAATATTTTAAAGTAATAAATAATAGTTTATTGTCAAATTGGTTTCCATATAACACCCAATTCTCTTCCCCACAAGTGCCCTCCTCCATCACCACCCGCTTCTTCCTCCCCCTTCCCCTTCAGCCCTAGGTTGGTTTTCAGTATTCAATAGTCTCTCAGGTTTTGCGTCCCTCTCTCTCCCTAACCCTTCCCCCTTTCCCCTCCCCATGGTCCTCCATTAGGTTTCTCCTGTTAGACCTATGAGTGCAAACATATGGTACCTGTCCTTCTCTGCCTGACTTATTATAAACTATTAAAAAAAAGAACTGGATTGATCAAAAAAATAAAAATAATAAATAAAAGTTTTTTAAAAACCCCAAAGTTTAAATACCTAACAAATACTCAACTGTCAGAATCTGAAAAAAAAGCATATTCTTATTAATTAATAACTGCCTAAGATACTTTCATAATATTTACCTTCTCTATAGTATTGGTTGTAATTTTTTTCATCATCTCTTTATGTAAGAACACTTCCTAATATCAATTTTCATAATGAGAATAGAGTGATAAATTAATATTTTCTAAAATCAAAAAATTTATTGATAGCTGGGATGCATAAAAAATGCAACATTACAAAAATATTCTTTTGTTGTCTGTAGTTCTGTTGTTTGTGCCCTACAAACAGGAATTTTGATAAGTTCTACTTTGCATGAGTACCATAAATTTTTAAAATATGTGTTGCTTTTTAATTTGCATGTACTATCATTTGTAAACATTATCAAATATATTCCCTGATAGCAGAACATTTCTATTTAAAATGGATTTTGATGAGAATCGAATTCTTCACTAACAAACACATCTGATGACTGAACGAATTTTCCAGAGATCAGCTTCCAATTCCACACATTCCATGCCTAGCTTTTACTCTAGGATCCATATTTCTGCTCCCAGGAACCATAGAAGGAATGCATACAGTGATGGCTTACCTACACAACATTGACTGGAAAATCACATAGATATAACTCACTAAACCCAACTAAATGTCATGAAATCAATTTTCCATAAGCTGAATCTTATAAAATCCTGAAGCATGGTTAAAGCAAATACAGAACAATGAGGTTTGTAACCTTGCATTAGAATTAAGAGTCAAAATATACTCATAGTGTAATTTATTTTTAAAAAATTACCTAACTCTTCTAGAAGCAATAACTAGAAAGTGTAGTTAGCAATAACTAACCCAGTGACAAGGAGTGTCCCTAGTGTCCAGATTGTGGTTTCTAAATACCATTTCCAAAAAAATAATAATAGTAATAATAAAAACCAACTCTGAAATCCTCAGCAAGATGGCTGATTCCAGATCTCATGCAATAAATCAATATAAGCCTAGAACATCCTATCATATAAGAGCCAAATGAAAGGGATTCCCACTGGCCAAAGATGAGATAGTTTGTGGATCAAAAAGTATATAATAACTGTAAATTCTTTTTTAAAAATCTATGAGGTCCCTCTATTTTCCACAGTGGTTATAACAATTTACATTCCCACCCACAGAGTGCCAGGGCTCCTTTTCCTCCATATCCTCCCCAACACTTGTTATTTCTTGCCTTGTACACTGAAATTAATGGAACACTGTGTCAACTATACTAAAAAAAAAAAATACATATCACACGAAGTAAAAAAAATCTATGAGGTCATAATGATATATATATATTTTTTAAACATCATTGGTTCCATTTGAAGGTTTATTAGGGTAAAAACCTCTCATTCCAAAATTTTCTAAAGGGGAGTAAATTATCCCACTTTTCCTGTACTAATTCCAGTGTTATCAAATAATTGACAAAAAATAATTCTTCTCTATAGAAGAATCCCACTTAGTAATTACAAAAGGAATAATTAAATTTAAATATCTATATTTTGTAGCCCCTAATGAAATAATAGCCATAGACAATGGTCATCAAGGGTTGCTAAAACTATCTGTGAAATGATCCATGGATCAGGCTGACAATATCTGAAACCTCTAGTCAATCTTAACATGACAAAAAATAAAATAAGATAAAATAAAATACAATGAAAAGAAAGTATATCAAGCATCATATGCCTCTGATGTGATATAATAGTAAGTCCACAGCATCACTTATGAAATATTCTACCAAAACATTGAATTTGAATATGATGAAGCATCTTAGATGTAACTACCAGTCTACAGGAAATACACAGAGGAAATACACAGATGAACATGTCAAATGACACCACGGGCATATATACACAATGGAGCACTACATGGCAATGAGAAAGAATGAAATCTGGCCATTTGTAGGAAAGTGGATGGACCTCGGGGGTGTCATGCTAAGTGAAATAAGTCAGGCAGAGAAGGACAGATACCATATGTTTGCACTCATAGGTCTAACAGGAGAACAAGAGAAACCTAATGGAGGACCATGGGGAGGGGAAGAGGGAAAGAGAGTTGGCGAGAGGGAGGGACACAAATCATGAGAGACTACTGAATACTGAAAATGAACTGAGGGTTGAAGGGGAAGGGGGAGGGGGGAAAATAGGTGGTGGTGACGGTGGAGGGCACTGATGGGGAAGAGCACTGGGTGTTGTATGGAAACCAATTTGACAATAAACTATTTAAATTAAAAAAAAAATGACACCACGGGGATGCAATCAGCTAATCCCAAAGTGTAGGATGCTCTATGAGGCACAAGATCCAGTTTCTTCAACAGGTAAATTCATTAAAAAGAGAAAGAGGAGACATTTTAGAAAACCCCAAATGCAATACATGGACTTTATTTGAATCCTCATTCAAATAAGTCAATTTAAAAAATGCTATGGAATAATAAGGTAAATTTGGTGAATACATATTTAATGATATTAAATAAGTAGTGTGCATGCAAGGGTGGCATCGGCAGCAGTAACAGAGAGACTTTGGGGCCGTGTCGCACACCATTTTGCTGGTAGAGCCTACCAAGAGGCCTGAAGGTAGAACTTACCCTTGAATTTGTGAATGAATGCATTGAATGCATTTGTAAAATCATGATGAACATCCAAAGAGAATGAGTCCCAACAGGCCCTCTATCACCTATGATATCAGCCAGTTGAGTTTACGGAGCTAATACCCAGGCATGCCAGCCTCATACCAAAGACTGGATTAAAGAGAAAATCTCTATGCCCCTTTGTCGGCAGGTCCAATGAGAAGGGAAATCGCTGAGTAGGAGGTATTGGGGGCGGGGCATGGGCTTGGAACACAGGGACGCCGGCTGTGCTGCAGGGGAAGTTTTGTGTTATAGGAATCCTGTTTCCATTGTGTATGCTCTAGCCAGAACGGAATGTGCAAGAGGAAATGTGAGGGTCTTGGTCAATCTGAAATCCCCAAGGCCCCTTGCCCCCACCTTTTATTTAACTTAAACCTTTTTATGATATAGATGGAAGTTGATTTTTGTCAGTGAACATTGGCTCCAGTCATTCAAACTATTCATATCTGCTTTATAACATTCACAGTACTAATCCTTCTTCAGGTTGGGGTGGGAATGGTCACAGTTTCATTGTATCTTCAAGACAAAGTCTTAGTGAAAAACAAATACATGTTCCTTAGGTTTATTTTTTTTAAAGAAGAAATAATGCTAAGTGGTTTCGGGTGGGGGGAAGCTGTAACAGTGATTTAAAAAATAGTGTTTCATCTCATAGAAATATGTGCTGAAATATTTGGGGTGATATACTATTGTGTCTACTATTCACTCCAAAATTATCCAACAGATAAGGGTAAAGCATAGGAGAGACCGTGCAGATGGAGCAGGACCTGCCATGTACTGATAATAGATGAATCGGCAACAGGCATATGGAGATTTATCCTACTGTTTTCTCTAATTTTATGTAGACCCAAAACTCCCATAACAATTTTATTTTTCAATAAATAAAAAAGCAGCTGAAGAAAAAAGAATTTTTCCAAAAGGTTCACTGAAACTGACAATGCCACTCTTCCTCTTATATCAGGGAGAAGAAAGTCTGCTTAGGCCTCCAGCTCTTCAGGCATTTGACCCGACAATGATCCCTCCTCTCTTCCCAATTGTAATATTGCCTATATCGTCAAGCGTTCAAGGCCAACTCTTCAATTTTCACATTACATCTGTCTACACATCACCACCGATACCGGACAAAGATGAAAACCTTGAGCAGGGCATCCTGACTCAGTTATGTGTAGCAGGACCTTTCTGAACGCTTAACAGACTCTGAATTAACTGACCCTCCACTATTCTTCGAAGGCCTTGGCTGAGTGAGAAATAAATAAATAAAGCAAGCCTCAACAAGCAGTCATTAGAAGGTACTTGATTCGTCAGCCAGGGACAGATCTCCCAATGCCAGGGAGACGGAGGGGGCTGTTCAAGATGTCTGCTGAAAACGTAACTTCTCGCTGAAATACCTAAAACCTTCCTTCCTCAGCTCCGACCAGCCTCTGGAGTCCTTGCTTTAGGGAAACTTAAGGCTCACAGTTTCTACCTTCCACCCAATAAAGTACAGAATTGATCAGGATTACAGAACCTGGAACTCTACACAAGAATTTTTTTGTTTGAATATATCATGTGTTAGACAGTGACACCTATTGGTAAAATGTAGTATTGTAAACCAGGACTACTGAATATTGCAATGCAGTCAAACCTTTCTAACTCAGACACACACACGGGGAAAAAAGCCAGACTGAACTGGGGGATATCCGTGGCAGGAAAAAAAATCCCTATAATATGGTTTTATCACCTCCAAATAGTTTACATAATTCAACCTAGACTAAAAGTGAGGTGTCCTAGATCCCTACAGAAAATATTTTTGATGAGCACAGCAAAAATTCAGTCTGAACTGATATGCCTTAAGTTGCAATTAATTCATTTTAAATGGGTGTTCCCAAAGTTCTTAAAGCTGCTTTGTTCTCTTAAGTGGACAAACATTTCACAACCCTATCTCAATAAAGTTTTAAGTGAATTTTATTTCTCTTAAAGTGACCCTCTGAAAATTCACAAATTCTAAACTTGTGGTATCCAAATTTTAAAAAATATATATGCATTCTATACTCAAATTAGACAAAATATTGGGAGAGTAAATTTCAACATTGTAAATTCCCAATGTAAATATGGAAGGAAGGGGCTTCTAAGTAAGAAACAGAGCACCTCCGTCAGCCGCACACAGATTTTATCCCTTCTTTCATCAAAAGTTTTTACTTCAGGGGCATCTGAGTGGCTCAGTTGGTCAAGTGTCCTACTCTTGGTTTTGGCTCAGGTCCTGATCTCAGGGTTCATGAGTTCAAGCCCCACATCGAGCTCTGTGCTGACAGCACAGAACCTGCTTGGGATTCTCTCTCTCTCACTCTCTCTGCCTCTTTCCCGCACACAGATGTCTCTCACTCTCTCTCTCAAAACAAATACATAAAATTTTTAAAAAAAGGTCTTACTTTGTTCATTAGAATGATTTATATAACTTATAAGAGTAATCTCCATTAGAATCATTTATAAATATGCTTATATTACAGTGTAAATATACATATATCATATAAATATATTTTTAAGTATGTATCGTATAAATATATGAAAATATATTTATACTATAAAATTACATTGTAAAATAATTTTAATAATGAACTCAAAAGGAAACTAGAGTCACTCGAAGTAATTTGTTTTAGAAACTCCACTTGAGGGAATACACCCACACACTGCATGCAGAATGATGCCTCAAAGTAGAAGTCCTCTTGAACCTAGGTTCCCTCCTCCAAATCTCTCAGTCCTCTCCTTCCTGCCTACTTGACAGAAATATAATGGGTGGTGTGAGTTTTTCTCAGGTTCAGTTTTGAACTCACCTTCAACCTGTGTCTCCTCCTCAATTACTTCTCTTCGGAATCCTGGTCTTCTCCCATCGGAACAGGGAAGGCAGTTCTGTGGTGCAGAACAAAGGAGTGCTAACATTTTATGTTCCTCTGCGGCTCTCTCCCCTCCCCTCTCCTTCGCCTTGTACTCAATGCCAGAGGAGTGCTTTGAGGAATCCACTCTCAGGTCCTAAAGTCGCTGTGTGACTAAGGTGCTTGATCCTACAGGGAGCTGAAGGTATAGCAGAGACCCAATAGCCTTCAGGTCTCTGGAGGACACATGGGATGCATGCGTGTTCACTGCAGTAGATGTAGTAAACACACTGACACTATGACAAGAAATTTCAAATTCCAAGAAAACTAGCCTGGAAGGACTGGATCTAGAAGGAATAAAAGGAAGAACCAAAGGCCTCTGAGGAATACTTTGCTAATGCTTCCAAAGGAAGGACAACCTGTTAATAACAGACCAGGAAGGCAACCTTGCAGTTAATTTTTATTTTCTATTTCCATCATCAAAGTATGTTTAATGTGATCCTGCATGGGGCAAGGGGATCCTTGCCAAAATTAAAATCAGAAACCGTTGGCAGTCTGTGAGCATTAAAGGAATATGGAAAGAGTCAGAGAACAAAGGATCAACTCTTGGAATAAAGAAACATTTTTTAACCCATGGTTATGTTTTGGTTTGTCCTTGTTTACTGTAGGATTGTGGGGTATAAGAGTTCAGAATCTTTAAATAAATAAAACATTACAGTCATGCTGAGTTATTCAAGTCACTCACTCAGGGAGTCAACCCCGAGAGAGTTAATTGGAATCACTTGGGATTCCACTGCCTCTGGGAGCCAAAGTGAAGTCTCAGATGAAGCAGTGTTGGAAAAGTCAGGGCCATGTTGATGGTTCATGAAGACAAATTAGTTGAGCCTGAGAGAGCTTAATGAGCTAATGCAGACACTGAGGGGTAGGATCTCAGGGAGCAGATTCAATGTTTTGCTTAAATACCAAGATATGGCTACCAAAACCTGAGAACTCTATCAGCTGGAAAGATCTAAGGCTATTATCCTCTTCATTCAAAGGTAGGAATAAGTCAGTGGTCATCAAAGTGTGGTCCCTGGGCCAGCAGCATCAGCATCCCCTGGAAGCTTGTTAGAAATGGGAATTCTCAGGCCTCACCGCCAACACACTGAAACAAAAATTCAGGTGGCTGTATTTTAATAAGCCCTCTAGGTGATTCTGAATACACTTGTTAGTGTGTTAATGTATGGGAGCCACTAGAAGAAACTCCTGGAAGAAATGACAAAAATAGTCCAAGAACTTTGTTACAGTTAAATAGGGACTCAAGGAGTCTTTCTCTTCCTGCCTGGCTTTCCCTTTACCCAGGCCACCACAGTCTCATGCCCAGACACCTACAAGAGCCACTTCTCTGGCATCCTCATCTGGTTCAGGCCCTCCAGTCAATTTCTCACAGTGCTGGCAGAGTGAACCTGAAATTACAAATCACCTAGTGTCACTCCCTTGATTAATACCCTGCAGTCGCTTCCCACATTATTTAGGATCAGGTCCAGTTCATGAGCGGACTTCTACGGTGTTGCCCAAACATTCTCCCAAGCTTGAATCTCTTTGTACCTGAGGCTCCAGACAAGTTGAACTGCTTTTAGCTCCCTGAATCCAGCTTTCAAGCCATGATGCTATGCTTTTTCCACTACGTGAGACATTCTTTCCATGTCTTTTCATCAGGCCTAACTGGAGGTACTTGGTGGGAAGAAGAGAAAACCCACAGGGGCAAGAGTCATTAAAGAGAGAGGAAACCAGGAGAAATAAGAGAAAAGAGAGAAACTAATTCAAAAGTGTGCCAGCCTGTGCTGTGAACTTGGTGCATGGGGTCTCAAAGCCTGTCCTATCCTTGGTCTTCACCTTGTACAGGTGATCAACCTATCCCTGACTTCACCCAAATGCCCCCACCCTATGCTGGACCTTCTAGGCCCCAAGCCAAAACACTCTCTGCAGATTAGGTTCTCCATGGCTTCCAAATAATAATTAGCTACCAAACACACAGGGGTTCTCAAAATGCAGTTCAGGCACCAGAAGCATTGGCAGCACCTGGAAACTATTTAGAAATTCAAATTGGATTGAATAATTCAGAACCAACTGTATCAGAACAGTCCCTCTAAGACAGAGCTCTGCAATCTGTATTTTTAAAAATCCTCCAGATGACATTTATGCATAATAAAATTTGTATCTAAAGTAGGGTCTAGAGGTCCCTGAGTGGTTAATTCAGTTAGTGTCTGAACTTGATTTTGGCTTAGATCATGATCTCACGGTTCATGGGATCAAGCCCCGAGTCAGGCTCTGTACTGACAGCATGGAGCCTGCTTGAGAGTCTCTCTCCCTCTCTCTGCTTCTCATGCCCCCTCATAAATAAATAAATAAATAAATAAAAAATAAATAAATAAATAAAGTGCTGCCTTAAGTATTTGTGTTAGAGCCCATGCTAATGGAACACCGAATACTCTTCCTTGGACCTCAAAAAGCATTATAATTTAGGCCTTCGGGTGCTAATACCCTCTTCTCTTTGGTGTAAACCTCAAGACCGTTTTCATTGGTGTGACTAAATCTCAGGCAGGGGGAGCCAGGCAGAGCATGTGTGGCCCCTTGGAAGGTTATAGCACCAGTCAGATGCAATTGTACAGATAGTAGTGACAATAATAATTATAACAGCACTAGTAATAATCAGAAAGAGTAAATACTGCTGAAAATTTGCTAACTCCTTATAATGTACTTTTGACTTATGTATATCCAACATAGTACAACCTTGCAAAGTAGAAATTAATATACCCCCTTTATGGATGGAAAAACCAAGTCTCAAAGAGATCACTGGAATTGCCTAAAAGACACTTGACTAAGAAGTGAAAGGTCAAGGACTTAAATGTGGATCGTATGGCTCCAAACCACTCACTCACCTGTACTAATTATTCCTATAAAGGTGCAGAGGTGGGTCCCAGTGAAACACTGCCTCTCAAGCCAGGCCCCTCTTCTCCTAAGAAAACATAGCAACATGTGAAGTTTCCTTCTATCCATCCTACCTTTTTTTCAGCTGTCTTTCTTTCAGTATTTGCTTTTGGGCTTCTCTTCTCCTCACTGACCAATGACTGTGATGATGCAGTTTGCATTTTCTGTTGCCATGCAGAAAGTGGCAGACACTGTGAGAGCAAACCTTCCAGATGAAATGCAATGTGTAAATGGAAATTGTCATCATTATCCCCTGAATAAATGGAGAAAATGAACATTGGCTCTAGCAGAACTGGAAGAAAAAATTGGACTGTGAACAAAAGCATTATTAATTTAAGGAACTGCCTGAGTTTGCCTCTGGCGGTTTCCTTTGTAAACACCGTTAACACTCTGGAATGCTTGAATTGTATCTAAATGCATAGCTTAAATATGTAAAAACAGAAACCTAGGCATTACTTTTAGGCATCCAGAGAATTGTTTGCTTCTAAAATCTGCCAGAACAAAATACAACCAGCATATGAGACTTCCAAATTATGAGGGTCTAATATTTCTCATAAAATCCTTTCACAGAATATAGAATTGTTGACTACCTCCCACCCAAGACCAGATATAATTTACAACTGACAAAATATGGCTCTGTAACACTGCTGGTGCAGAACGTGCTTATATTTGTGTTTCTCTGTAACACGAACATGATTCTTGGAGGTAAATGGCTGCAGCAGGGATATCTTTAGGCAACAGAGTTATTTAAGTGGCCAAGTCACAGCTGAGTAACTTTGTAAATGAACCTGGTAGAGTCAATTCTGTGGAGAAGAATAATTGCATCTTTATGACCTCATTCTGAGGTGGAAAGCCCCTCACTCAGGCACCATGATGGGAGGCATTCAGAGAAAGTTGTATTTTGGACACTAGAATCAAGTAAGTTATATTTCCCAGAAGGAAAATATATCTATGATTTTTGGATGAGGTAGTTCTAAGTGAAAAGCCATTCTACCTCACTAGGCTCACAGGCTTTCCCAAATAATCTGGAAAGTAAACATGGGCTTGTCAGTTCTCTGGAGCCCCAAAAGCATTTGTGAGAAATCTTGACTGAGTTTGATGAGCAACCATACCCCAGGGAATTCTCCATATAGAAGCAAGAGAATAAAGTAAGAGTTGGAATAGTTGCTGCTAATTGGGAACCAACCAGCCCCTGGAGCAACTGGTAGTAAACTAGCAACTACCGGAGCATGAGAGAGTCAAAGTTTGAATCCCTCGCCAAAGTTTAGAAAAACAATAATGACAGCAACCAATGCAGACTGGGGTCTTACAATGGATAGGGTAAACAAACACTTCATATATACTTGTATACATATGTATATAAATGTATATGTGTACATATGTATATACGTGTATATGTATATGTATGTATACGTAAAATCATTTCTACACATTTATAATCATATAAAATCATTTGATCCCAGCAACCTTATTAAGTAATCTTAAAATATTACTCTCATTTTACAGATGAGGAAACTGAACATAGAAGTTATATAATTTGCCCATATCAGAAAGCAACAGAAACAGGTTTCAAACTGAGTCATCCTCCAGAATCCATGTTCCTAACCACTTACACACATCATCACTTGACATGGTAAGATCATGGGCTTTCATGTTTGGCACTAAGGAACTGATTTCTGGTTGAGTTGCTTCGAGGTCCAATGTGACCCCATTGTGTGTGCACAATGGAATATTAGTCAACCATAAAAAATAATGAAATCTTGCCATTTGCAATAACACTGATGGATCTAGGGAGTATTAAACTGATGGCTACCTAGGGGCGGTGGGTGGAGAGAGGGTGAAATAGGTGAAGGGTATTAAGAGTACTTTTATCATGATGACCAGTGAGCAGTGTATAGAATTGTTGAATAACTATATTATGTACCTGAAACTAATATATCACTAAATATTAATGATACTGGAATTAAAATAAATAAAATAAGATAAAATTTAAAAATGTGACCCTGAGTAAGTGACTTAACTTTATTCCTTGCCTATAAAATAGATAAAATTCTGAACTAGCAGATTGTCATAAAGAAGGTACTTAAGACTTAGTAGATACTTAATAAACAGTTTCTTAAGGTATATCTTCATCAAATTCACTAACCATTTCTGGCTATGATCCAATATTGAAATGGTAGCTATCAACTGTAGACTATTTCTCTGGCTAATGATCTGAGAGGCACAAGCAGAGTGGGATGATTACAAACTATAAAGGAAAGAATTATAAGCATTCACACACACAAATATACAGACTGGATTTTTGTGGAACTCAAAAGACAGAAAATATCTGCCTTCTACATTCAAATCCTAACACATTTATCAGGTGCCTGGCATTATTGGATGAGGATCCACACTTAAATCAGATTTTTATTTGAAGAGTGTCAAAACTTTAAATGCCAGCAATACATATTTTAAATAGATATCACTTCATATACATAAATACATAAAAATTGTGTGTGTGTGTGTGTGTGTGTGTGTGTGTGTGTGTGTGTTTCTGCCTAGAATGATTTTGTAACAAATTTACCTCATTGTTGTAGGCTATATGAACCTCTCCATTAACTGGGCTGGAGTAATTCTGAAATGATTCATTTAGGTTGCATTTTTCTGTGATTATTAATGAGATTTTCCCCCTTTTTCTCAAAAATTTCACCATTTTTCAAATATGGCTAATGACTCTGCTTTTCCTCTGATCCTTTGGCCATATGCCTTATCATGAAACAACTTGGAAACGATGCGTGATTATTAGTGACTTTTATATTTCCAAGCAGAAACCATGAAGTACTTTCTTATCTATTCCCCTATTATTGGGCGTCTTTCCTCTTCCCTGGGGAAGAGAAGGTATTTCAAGAGTAGAGAAGATTAGTTATTATTTTCAGATGCCTCCTTACCTTGTTCTGTCAGACTCAAATCTTAATGGATTCATTTAAAATAACTCTCTGATCATTGGGTGTTATTGAGGAATTACCACTGTGGTATACTCTGACATGTATTTTTGAGTTTCAAGTAAAACAAGAAGTTTCCCAGAGTGCAAGTAGCCCCTAGCATATGCCCTGCCTCCCTAGGTTTATTTATTCCACATCTCCTGGTAAAATGTCCGTTGAGAAAAAGAAAGTAAAATGAGTATCTGTTTATTAAGCTATTTTGATAGAAACAGAGACTCATTAAAGTCACTTGAAGAAAAGGGGGATTGAATATTAACTAGACTTATTGTGGTGATGATTTCACAATATATATAAATATCAAATCATTACATTGCACACTTGAAACTAATCTAATGTATATTAATTATTCTTCAATTTAAAAAAATTTTGATGTTTGGAATAAAAGAAAGGAAAATATAGAGTGGATAATAAAAAATTCACCACAAAAGGTACAGGAATGCATTTAATTCAATTTTCTTTCCAAATGTACAATGTTCTTTCCTCTTCTCTCTGGCCACCTCCGAGTGACCTGTCCTCCTGGAAAATGTATCTCCTATCTGAGAAGTCCTCACCTTCGATAGCAATGAAAGAGGCAGGGGACACATACATAGCCAGCCAGATGAATTTGCCCACCCTGGCAACCACCCAGGAGAAGTCTTCCCTGCCAGGTCCAGGATGACAGGTAGGTGACCCACCTGGATGCCTGGGCAGATGGTGATGTCACAGACACATAGGAAGCGGGTATGGAGAGTCAGAGGATGAGTTCAGATTTGCAAATGTCAACTCTCAGGCATCTATGACACCTTCAAGAGTACATCTGGGTTTGATTCTCACGAGAGGTCTGAGCTGCAGAGACCTGTAAAGCGACTTGCCCAGGCTGTGCAGCTTGGTGGTGGTGGTGGCAGCACTGAAAGTTGATTGGAATCAGGTCCATGTTAGTCCGGCCATTGTGTGCTCCACGATGCCCCACATCAGGCCAACCATTGAAGGTCTGAGATTGCCCTTCTAACCCTAAGCTCTCTGTACCTCTTCCCCTTGCTTCCTGTTCTACTTTCCCAGCTTGCAGACTTCCTGTGCTTGCTTGTCTCTCCTTCTTCTTTATCTTAATTAACACTATACTCAGGAAAGGATCCATTAATATTGCTTTCCCAGGGGGATTGACGCTTAAGCAGCAACTCATCATGGGCAATGATGAGGATGATGAACATAATCATGAGCATAAGAGGATTACTTATGGATATATTTTGTGTTTGTCCAGGCTGGGTTTTTTCCCTGCATCTTTCTAAGTCTACGGAGGCTGTTCTCTCTACATCACTGTAGATATGTACTGAAAAGACCTACACACAACTTCTATTTCTAGATCTTTCAAAAGCAGGAGCTCTTAGGGTATAGCTGCAAGAAAAATATAGGGTGCCTGGTTACTGTGAATTGCAGAAAAGTAATAGGTTTTTTTTAGTGTAAATATATCTCCAGTATTGCAAGGGACATTCTTGTGCTAAAAAGTTATTCATTGTTTTGCTGAAATCCAAATTTAACTGGGTGATTTCTTCTGTTTTGTTTTGGGTTTTTTGTTTTTGTTTTTGTTTTTTGTTTTTTGTTTTTTTTTGCTAAATCTGGCAATCCTACTGTAGGGTAAAGGGAGAGAGCCTTTGCAGAGATGACAGGGGGATAAAGAAGGAAGAAGAAAACAGCAGGAGGGAGGGAAACCCAAACATTAGGGCAGCTTCTGAGAAGCGCTCCAAGAAATGAGCCTTTGTCCAGCCCTCATAAAAAGGAGAGGTACAGGATCTCAGTGGAGAGGCACTAAGTATTACCCTGCAGGGGTCTGGACCTTTGGCCTCAGGACATGCTCCAAGGTCCCCAGGACATAACAGGGCAGACATGCCCAGAGTGCTCTAACATCAAGTAGCCATTTGTGTTTATAAAATTATTTTCTCTATTAGGCCCCAAAGACTGAGATAAGTGTGGACCTTAATGCTGAGAGTAGATTTCCTGCCAACAAGCATACAGAAGACCTCAGACTACATTTAATTCTATCTAAAGGAAATGATGTGACATTTATAACCTCCCTTTGGTGAAGAAAACTTCATAACTGCACAATAATCATCATTACTGCTAAACACTGGATATTTTCTACGTGACACACACCATGTTAAGTGTTTTATATTTATTATTTTGGTTTTTATATTACAACATTATTATAAAACAAAAGGAGGGGTCCTTTGTTCAGAGAGTGTCAGGTTTTGAGGAGTCTGTGAAGAAGATTCTAGAAGAGTAACAGACAACATAAAGCAATAGCTACTTCACTTATTGATTAGCCTGGCTCTGGCCCCCAAACCTAATTCTGATATAAAGGAAAAATTAGGCGCACCTGGGTGACTCAGTCAGTTAAATATCCAACTCTTGATTTTGGCTCAGGTCATGATCTCATGGTTGTGAGATCAAGCCCCATGTTAGGCTCCATGCTCAGTGTGGCGACTGCTTGGGATTCTCTCTTTCCCTCTCTCTCTCTCTGCCCCTCCCTTTCCTCTCTCCCTTCCCTCCTCTCTCTCTCTCTCTCTCTCAAAATAAATAAATTTTTAAAAAATAAATAAGAGAAAAATTAGCTCAGAAGGATGCGTCATTCAATACGCAAAATAATATGTTTTAGGAGCCAGCCTTCTGCCAGCCTGCCTTGCTGCTCCCTTTAAAAGGCAAAATGGTTGATCCTGAGGTAAATACTAAACTTCCATGCCTCATACGTAATTTTTAGGCCTAGCTCAGAACTTGTGGCCTTTTCCCCTGGCACAGGATAAATTCTTCCAAATTCCATAACTCCAAAAATACTGCCTATATCTTTGCAACAAGGTTTCAGTGAAAACATTATATTCTGCAATTACTATTCACTTGAAAGAGAGAAAATTTTCTTTCCAATTGACACAGTATCATTTCCCTAGGCAGACAGAATTTGTGTATCTAGTACAGGCATTCCTTGTTTTATTTTACTTCAATTTCTGCACTTCACAGATACTACATTTTTTACGAATTGAAGGTTCATGACAAGAAAGCAAAGCAGTCTTATTGCTGAAATAGAGAAAGTGTTAAACCAGCCACAACATTCCCTTTAACCAAATCCAGATCAAGGCCCCAACTCTTTTCAATTCCATGAAGACTGAAAGAGGTGAGGAAGCTATGGAAGAAAAATTTGAAGCTAGCAGATGTTGGCCTAGGAGGTTTAAGGAAAGAAGCCATCTCTATAACATAAACGTGCAAGATGAAGCAACATGTACTGATGTAGAAAATACAGTAACTAGAAGATTCTGCTAGGATAATGAAGTTGGCTACACTAAATGACAGATTTTCAATGTATTGGAAGAATAGTCTATTGGAAGAAGGTGTCATCTGGGACTTTCATAGCTAGAGAGGAGAAGTCAATGCCTGGCTTCAAAGCTTCCAAGAACAGGCTGATTCTCTTGTTAAAGGATAAAGCAGCTGGATCTTGGAAGTTGAAACCAGTGCTCATTTATCCCTCCCAAAACCTAGGGCCCTTAAGAATTAAGCTAAACCTTCTCTGCCTATGCTCCATAAATAAAACCACAAACCCTGGGTGACAGTATATCTGTTTATAACATGGTTTTCTGAATATTTTAAGTCCAATGTTGGGACCTACTTCTCAGAAAAAGATTCCTTTCAAAATATTACTGCTCATCAATAATGAATCTGGTCACTCAAGAACTCTAACGGAGGGGCACCTGGGTGGCTCTGTTGGTTAAGTGTCTGACTTCAGCGCAGGTCACGATCTCATGGTTCATGAGTTCAAACCCCACGTCAGACTCTGTGCTGACAGCTCAGAGCCTGGGGCCTGCTTCTGATTCTGTGTCTCCCTTTCTCTCTGCCCCTCCCCTGCTCACACTCTGTTTTTCCCTCAAAAATAAAATTAAAAAAAAAAAGAACGGAGATGGACAATGATGTTCTTGTCATTTTCATGCCTGCTAACACAACATCCATTCTGCAGCTCATGGATCAGGAGTAATTTTGATTTACAGGTTTTATTATTTAAGAAGTGCTCTTTGTAAGGCTATCACTGGTACAGATAGTGATTCCTCTGATGGGTCTAGGAAAAGTAAATGGAAAATCTTCGGGAAAGGATTTACCATTCTAAGTGCCATTCAGAACATTTGTGGTCCACTGAAGGAAGTCAAAATATCAACATTAACAAGAGTTTGGAAGAAACTGATTCCAACTCTCATGGATGACTTCGAGAGATATAAGACTTTAGTGGAGGAAGTAACTGAAGATATGGTGGAAACAGCAAGAAAACTTGAATCAAAAGTGGAGCCTGGGAATGCCTGATTGTCTCAGTCAACTGAGTGTGCAACTCTTAACTTCAGCTCAGGTCAAAATCCTAGGGTCATGGTATTGAGCCCTGAGTTGGGCTCCATGTTGAGCACGGCACCTGTTTAGGATTCTCTCTTTCTCTGTCTCTCTTTCTCTCTCCCTCTCTCTCTGACCCTCACTCCCACTTGTGCTCTCTTTCTCAAAAATACAATTTTTTTTAAAAAGTGGAGTTTGAAGATGGGACTGAATTGCTTTAATTTCATGATAAAACCTGAATGGATGATGAGTTGCTTCTTATGGATGAGAATGAGAGTGGTTTCTTGAAACAAAATCTACTCCTGGTGAAGAGACTCTGAAGATGGTTGAAATTACAGCAAAGTATTTAGAATATTACATAAACGTATTTGATAAAGCAAACTCAGGTTTGAGAGGATTGATTCCCATTTTGAAAAGCATTATATTCTGGGTAAAATGCTATCAAATAGCATCACATGCTGTACAGAAAACATTCATGAAAGGATGAGCCCATCACTGGAGCAAATTTTATTGTTGTCTTCTTTTAAGAAATTGCCACCGTCATCCCAGCCTTCAACAACCACTACCCTGATCAGGCAGCAGTCAATGACATCAAGACAAGACCCTCCACCAACAGGAAGGTTATACTTCACTGAAAGCTCAGATGATGATTAGCATTCTTTAGCAATAAAGTATTTTATATAAAAGATGTGCATTGGTTTTTTTAGACATAATGCTACTGTATGCTTAAAAGACTATAGTATAGTATAGACATAAATTTATATGCACCAAGAAACCAAAAACTTCTTTCATTTGAATCACTATATTGTGATAGCCTCTTACTTGTGGTGGTCTGGAACCGAACCCACAGTGCCTCCGAGGCATGTCTGTGCTCAGTGTTCCTTCTCCAATAATAAGAAGCAAACAGATTTTGACCCAACTTGGAAGCATTTTGTGCCCCCTACAAATGATTTTTCTTTCAGACTGAAAAATAAATCACAGTCATACAATAGTCTAGCACCTGACTTTGCAGTCTTAATCATCTTCAACATGTCACAAAAATAGAAATCATCATCACTATCATCATCATCATCACCATCTTGTTCAACAATGACTAGCATAATAGTGTTTGTCCATAATTACAGAGGTTTGTAAAAGGAGACAGGTCATGAAATTTCTTGACTTTTGATCAAAGCTTAGCAACTATGTTTTGAAGAGATTTTACCACTTAACCTTACAGTTGAACTTTCTGCCAAAATTTTTTGGAAAAGAGATTTTTTAAAAAAGAGATTTGTGTTATAGGATTGATTGCCAAGTCCATGGTCTCTGGTACAGACACCTACAATTACAAATAATTCAATCAGAGGTTAGTCTTAAATATCTTGATATTGAAAGCAAGGAGACATTGACATTAATATAAGCACCTAGCGCTGGGAGACTTCCAGCCATCCACAATGAAGGCAGAAATAATAGTTTCTTTGTGAAGGAACTGGAGGCATATACATGAATATATAATCCTTAATTCCATGCAGACCCTGCAACTTTGACCTCCTCAGCATTTATACTTCTGTATGAACTATAAAAGGTTAAAGGGAATTTTTCCTTTGGTAGAAACAATAAAGATCTAGACCTTTCTCCACCTAGATGTCTCACATTCTTCAAGGTCAAAAAACTTCATTTCTCTCTGCCTTTTAAAAGTGTATTTGTTCTGAGCTAGGATTGTCTGTTGGAGATTGGAGTTGCAAATAAGGAAAAAGGAAACACTAGCATGTACCATTATCAATAAGAACTCATGGTTTTTAAAATACAGACAAATAAAGAAACATATACATGATATACATAATATATAATATATAAATATATATTATATGAATACATACATATATAAGTACAAATACACACACAGACACACACATACACTCACACACACACACACACACACACACACACACACACATTTCCTAGCTCTGTCCAGCAAAGGAATTAGAAATAACAGTCTAATAGCAATGAGTACACCCAAATTTTAGTACTAGGAATGAGTGCTCCCTAGACAAAAGGCAGATTCTAGGCTGAGACAAAGAAAGTACAAAATGATTTCTGTTGTACTATATTCTTCTAGAAGTCAGAAAGTATCCAAAGACTAACAGAGACTATCAAAAGCATACAGAAACCAAACTGAAGGGATTCTCAGTGGGAAAATCAGAAACAATTTGAGCATCAGAATAAATAACATAGTGGATTATAACTTATTTTTAAGAAGAAATCTATGAGTCCAACTTCAGCTCAGGTCATCATGATCTTGCAGTTCATGAGTCCAAGCCCCTGTGTCATGCTTTGTGCTGACAGCTTAGAGCCTGGGGCTTGCTTCAGATTCTCTCTCTCTCTCTCTCTCTCTCTCTCTCTCTCTACCTCTCTCTCTCTGCCCCTCCCTTGCTCATGCTCTCTCGCCCTCTCTCTCTCAAAAAATAGACATTTTAAAAATAAAAAAGTGGGGGGCAGCAACTGGGTGGCTCAGTTTGTTAAGTGTCTGACTTTGGGTCAGGTCATGATCTCATGGTTCATGAGTTCAAGCCCCCACAATTGGACTCTGTGCTGACAGCTTGGAGCCTGCAGCTTGCTTCATATTCAGTCTCTCTCTTTCTGCCCTTCCTCTACTCATGTTCTCTTTCCATGTGTCTCTCTGTCTCAAAAATAAATATTTAAAAAATTTAAAAAAAGAAAGTCCATAAGCTCATACTGCTATAAATAAATAAATACGTAGATGGGGAGACCAGAAAAGCTCTTCCTTACAGTAATATAGATACAGTAATATAAATACAAAAGCAATTATGAGTTAAAAAATCAACAATGGGGAAACAAAAGAAGAAATAACCTCTTGGGACTTCATCAAAATAAAAAGCTTCTGCACAGCTATAGAATTGAAGAAGATATTTGCAAATGGCATCTCTAATAAGGGGCTAAAATCCAAAATATATAAAGAATTAATGAGATTCAACACCCCCAAAAAACAAATAATCTAGGTTAAAAAAAATAGGTGGAACACATGAATAGACATTTTTTCAAAGAGGCGTATATTTTAATAGACACTTTTTCAAGAAGTATCTTCCTCGCCCTTCCAAGAAGACATCCAGATGGCCAACACACATATGAAAAGACGCTCAACATCACTCCTCATCAGGAAAATACAAATCAAAACTACAATCAGATGTCACCTCACATCTGTCAGAATGGCTAAAATTAACAACACAGGAAACAACAGGAGTTGGCAAGGATGCAAATAAAGAGGAACCCTCTTGCACTGTTGGTGGGAATGCAGCTATTCTGGAAAACAGTATAGAGGTTCCTGAAAAAAAAATAGAATATCCTACAATACAGCAATTGTACTACTGGGTATTTACCCAAAGATTATAAAAATACTAATTCAAAGGGATATATACACCCTGATGTTTATAACAGTATTATCAACAATAGCCAAATTATGGAAAGAGCCCAAATGTCTGTGAACTGATGAATGTATGTATATGTATGTATGTATGTGTGTATATATAATGGAATATATATGTGTGTATACATGTATACATATATATGTAATATATATAAATGGAATATTACTCAGCCATCAAAAGAATGGAATCGTGTCATTTCCAATGACATGGATGAAGCTAGAGATATGCTAAGTGAAATAAGTCAGTCAGAGAAAGAAAAATATCATATGATTACAATCATATGTATAATTTAAGAAACAAAACAAATGGGGGGTGTCTGGGTAGTTCAGTTGGTTAAGTGTTTTACTCTTGATTTTGGCTCAGGTCATGATCTAACAGTTTGTGGGTCCAAGCCCCACATCAGGCTCCATGCTGGGTGTGGTGCCTGCTTAAGATTCTTTCTCTCTCTCTCTCTCAAAAACAAACAAACAAACAAAAAAGAAACAAATGAACATGGGAGGAAATAAAGAAAAGCAAACCAAGAAAGAGATTCTTAGCTATAGAGAACAAACTGATGATTACCAGAGGGTAGGAGGTGGTGGTGGTGGTGGTGGTGGGAAATGGGGTAACAGATGACAGGGTTAAGGCCTGGACTTGCTGTGATGAACACCGGCTTTTTATGTAAGTGATGAATCACTGAATTCTACACCTGAAACCAATATTGCACTGTATATTAACTTGCTGGAATTTAAATAAAATCTTGGGGGGAAACACAAAATTTTTGATATAAAAAAAAGAAAATTAGCATTGATGCTCAAACTATCAGATAAAAGCTTGATAAGGAATATGATAGTTACACAGCCTGACAAAGTGTCACCACAAAACTTTGATGATGAAAAAGGGGAAACAATTTAAGTTAGATTAATAAGCAGTAGGTAGCATTCGCTTTATGATTCATTTAACAAATGTCTACTGGGCATTTACTATCACCAGATATCAGGCTGAGTGCCAGAGTAGGACAGCGAACCACAGAGATTATGGCTATGCAATTGTTTTTTTTCCTCCTTCTGTCCCTCTATAAGAATACCTGACTTATCTTTCTCTGCAATCACTCTTTCTTTTTTTCCCCCAAAAAAGGGGAAAATTAATGTTATAGTGAAGAAATCTAGTGGACATCATCCTAAGTTATCAATGTGAAGATCACTGATCTTGAGGCAAACCTACGTTATGCATCTTATCCTATGATGCACCGAGGAGGATACAACCTAATTTCTTTTTTTTTCAAAAAATGCATACCCTGGGGCTCCTGGGTGGCTCAGTGGGTTAAGCATCTGGCTTCAGCTCAGGTCATGATCTCACAGTTTGTGGGTTCGAGCCCTGCGTCGGGCTCTGTGCTGATGGCTACCTCAGAGCCTGGAGCCTGCTTCAGATTCTGTGTCTCCCTCTCTCTCCGACCCTCCCCTGCTCACACTGACTATCTCTGTCTCTCAAAAATAAATAAATGAAAAATAAATGCATAACCTGAATCTAATCATAAAGAAACATTAGCTCAGCTCAGGTTGGAGGACATTTCACAAAATAAATGGCTCCTACCTTTCAAAAAAGCTAAGACATGAAAGACAAAGAAAGGTTTAAGAACTATTTAAAATGAGAGAACAAGTACAAAGACAACTAAATGTAATGTATGAATCTGGATTGGATCCTGCACTGGGAGAGACAACTAACAAACTCTGATTATGTACTATGGATTATACAACAGTATTGTATCAACATTAAATATCTAAAGTTTAATTATTTTACTGTGATCATGTAAGAGCATATCTTTTTATGTGGGAAATATACACTAAAGTGTTTCAGAGTAAAGGAGCTAATAGTCTCCAATTTACTCTCAAATGGTTCAGGAAAAAATGACCTGTGTGTATGAGGTAGAGAACAAGAGCAAAATGGGGAAGATGTAAGCAAGAGCAATATGGATGACACATAAGGTGGTATCTCGCACTACTCTTGTAACTCTTCTATACATTTAAAATAATATCAAAATAAAAAGTTACAAAAATCTCCCCATTTTTCAAGCCCCAAATGAATCCTATGTCTTCCATGAAGTCTTTTCTTTCTACTACAGAACTAAATCATAAATCATAGAATTTTATTGCTGGAAGGGTCTAAATACTTTCTCCAGCGAAATCCTGTAGCACTGTGAGTCTGTATTATTCATTAGTTATTAATTAATCAAAAGGCTTCTGAGGAAGTCACTTTTCTTGTCTTCATCTATTACCAAAATCTTCTGCTACCATTTATCTCTCTAATTATACTGTAAGCCTCTTGAGACTTGAAAGTGTGTCTTACAAGTTCTTTAACCTTCCGACCCCTTGCTCACATTCCCCACCCCTTCTCCTACCCCCACCCCCATGGCTGACAGCCTAGTTGCCAACAATAGAAAACAACACTGGTGCACAGGCCCTATTACTCCTTAACCCGTCATGGTTCAGCTTTAGATGCCAGCCCTTTATGACGCCCTGGACTGGGTTAGGTTATCTTTGTACATATTCCCGACAGTTCCCCATTCTTAGGCCTGTGTAGCACTTACGCCAAACTGAAATTGGCTGCTTTCTTGCTTATCTCCCTCAGCATATCCCAAGCTCCTTGAGGGTTGAGACTCGGTGAGTGGTGTAGAGACTCATTGAATATTTATTGAATAGCTAAATGAGTAATGATGGCTTAATTTCTGGAAGTCATACTTGGTGCTGGTTTCTATACCATTTTCAGACAACCTACTTCAGAATCACTTGGTGTGCATGTAAGCTATGCCGATTTCCAGGACTCACCTAGAATGTAATCAATCTTTGGGGAAATAGGGGCTGAACATCAAATTTGTAAATTTATCAGGCAATTGTAATGCTTCTTAACATGAAGAGGCCATAGATGGAGCAGAATAAAGTCATTTCCTATTATTCCTGCCCCTGCATTTCTCCCTTTTCCATACTCTTCCCTAGTGTAAAATTCCCCAAAACAAATTTTGCTGTGATCCTGGAGTTTCTACTCAGTTTACATCCTCCCTATTGAAGTATGGCCTTTGAGGATCTGACCTCCCGGAGTGTTTCTCAGTAACCCAGGTTTAAAGAAATTTGCAAGCCTCTTGTGTCCATCCAAAACTTAAGGCTAGTTGATGCCAAAGAAACCAACTTAGTTATATCTGGGAAGGAATGCCAAGCAAATACATTTGGACATAATCGAAATTTTACATAGAGAATAACAAAAAGACAGCATGTAGGATAAAATACAAAAAAGAAACAAAAACAAAAACAAAACAGAAAATGACTTGCTTTCCAGCTCTATTCCTATCAGAAAAAAAGAGTTTTCATCTAGAAAAACAATGACTCTGGATTAAATCAACTGTTACATACAATTACATATCCCTTAAAGTACTAGCAGTCCCCTCAAAGTTTTAAAAGTTGGGGAGAGTACACTTACGGTTGTATAAAGTTTCACTGGGGGTCCTAACGGTGATATTTTTAGTCTGTGCATCTCTGTTGTGCATTAATACAGCCTGTTTATAAGCCATTAATAACCTCTTTGCCTTGTGATTATAGATGAATAGTAAGAATAAGATATTCATTTCCTTCTTATCTCTTAAATGCCATGCCTTTATCATGATCTTTATTTTAAGGTTCATGAAATGAAAAGATAGTCTAAAAAAAATCAATGGACAGCATCTTGAACACTGTGACATAAATTATTCTGAGTTAATAATTTACTAGTTTAGAGAGCCAAGGGAGATAAAGCAGGATCCCAATGTAAGTGAAAAAAACTGTGTGTATATTAAATAATTCATACTTTAATTAAAATTGTCTATGGAACACTAAGATAGTCCAAAATCATTTTGACCAACACTTAGGTTCATCAGTTTAAAGAAGAAAAAGAAAAGTCATCATAAATAACTTTGCATGGTTTTTGAGGGTCCCCAAACTGTAAAAACATAGGTCACATGCTTTTACCCCGTGCTCTGTGCTAGAATTAGCCCATGGTGTCAAGAGGGGGAAGTACACACTAAACAGCAGGTACTCAGTGGGTTTTGCTGCATGAAGCATAATGAGGATTTCAGATGTAACACACTAACACTTGTTTTATTACCGTAGTCAATTGTCCGTGCATCTTAGGATTCATGTTGTGTACATTGGCTAAGTCATGTTTCTTTCATTAGCTGAAGCAATTAATGTACATTCAGCCTTTTAAGTGCTACCTCTTTACGCTTTCTCCTTGTGTAATTCAGTTTGCAATGATTAAAATAATTTTTCAATGGCGATGTCACAGCTTAATGAAAAAAGATACAGCACTAATGTAAGAAGCATTTGTAAACATTTTTAGGAGAATATTGTTTGTTGTTACACAACCCTGTAGCAGATGGCTATAAAAAGCAGCTCAAACTCAAGAACGAGCTGAGAGACAGACCTCAGGGGATTGAGATAAATAGGTGAAAGAAGGAGAGATTTTATTGTTCTGAAGGAAAATTTAGTGCCATGTCAGAAATAGCTTGTGGTCCCTCTTTTGGTTTGTCTGGTTAAGGACTAAATATGGGCTGGTGTTGACAATGAATGCCTCAGTCTTGTTCAACGTTTCAACTCTTGGGCACTGACCTTTTGCCAAGCCTCCAGCTAAATCTTGGACATACGCAGCTTCTCATTCAATCACAGAAACTGAGAAACTGAGACACAGAAGGATGAATAACTTTCCCTAGGCTCACTGCTAGTTAGCACTGGAGCTGGGATCCGTGCGCACCCCATCACCCAATTCCCTTTTGCCACTGAGCAGAGTGGTGGTAAAGGAGCCAGGTTGAGAGGGGTTATGTCTGTGCTTCACTGTCTAGTGGCAGTGGGACTGGAGCAAGATGTTTAGCTTTTCCGAGACTCACTCAGCTCACTGTCTTTAAAAATGTAGATAGTAGGGGCGCCTGGGTGGCTCGGTCTGTTAAGCCTCTGACTTCAGCTCAGGTCATGATCTCACGTTCCTGGGTTCGAGCCCCACGTTGCACTCTGTGCTGACAGCTCAGAGCCTGGAGCCTGCTTCCGGTTCTGTGTCTCCTTCTCTCTCTGCCCCTCCCCCTCTCATGCTCTGTCTCTCTCAGTCTCAAAAACAAATAAAACTTAAAAAAAATTTTTTAAAATGGAGATAGTAATAGAAACTCAGCTCATAGCAGTCTTGTGAAGAGCCAGTAAGTGAATACGGGCCGTGTGCTCAGAAGCACACCTCGGCACACACATGGGACGTGTTCACTCAGTATCTCATCTTAGAATTATTACTATTTCTATGCTATACTGCCCACCCTGTGATGTCTGTTATTCTATTTCAGGCCTAATTGTTTCTTTGTTTTAAGCAAGATGCTATACCATTATGATGCCTATTAGTAAATGAGAATGTGTGTAAAGGGTCTTAGAGAAGATAATGACACACTTGTCACATGTTATAATCAGAATCCAGATTTTATTAATGTTCTAAATATATTTCCTAATTTAATAAGTGGTTATCCTTTTAATGCACATGGGTAATAATTTCACTAGATATACATTTTCAATTATTTTTCACTTCTGCAGGGATGATGTGATAATTCAGTCTTTAGCAACTAGATATACGTGACTAGACAAAGTAGTTCAGATCTTGAGAACATCATATACAGTTTCCTTTAGATTCCCAGTCAGCACTGAACAGAAGAAAAGCTATTCCTAATTTATGGTAACTTGTTACATTCCTTATTCAGGCTGGCTACTTCCTGAAAGCAAGCTCTCATACTTGCTTCTGCCTATATAATGCTTTCCCTGATTCTATATTTGTCATACCCCTGCTCTCCCTCAGACACTGAAGGTAAATGTTACCTCCTCCAGGAAGCCCTCCAGGAAGCTTTCCAGACCTGCTCCCTTTCCCAGATAAAATTATCTCTCCTTCAGCTGAATGCCTGAGACAGAAAACACCCATTTTCTTCCAATAACTATCCTCTGTTTCTACTAGCTTAGGAACTTCTGGGCTTCCGCCAGCACATGGCTTTCTAGAATAAGGACTGTATCAACCTCTCAGGACAGCTAGGGTATGGCCAGCCATGTGACCACAGTTTGGTGGCCAGGATGTAGACAGAAGTATCCTGTCCAAATAGGACACATTCTCATATAGAGCAGCTCTTTACTCTTTCCCTCTTTCTGATTGCTAGAATGTGGATTTAATGGCAGATACTTGAGCAGCCAGTTTAGACGAGGAGGTGGAAGTCAAGTGTTGATGACGGCAAGAATGACTAGCTAGTTCCTGGTGATTATAAAGTCACATAAAGTCATCAGGCATCATGGACTGCCCACTGCCAAAAACTATTTATGTGAGAAGGAAAGAAACTTGCATTTTCTTTCTTTTGTATATGGACCTAATCTTGACTCATTCAGCTCCTTCACATTTGGTATCGTCTGTGCCTGTATCTCCTGCATGGCACTCACAATATCACATTGCATCTAACCGCGAGCATAGTTGTCACTGTACTAGATGGGAGGTCCTAAAAGTGAGGACTGTCCATTGAGCACCCACCATGGTGCCAGATTCTTAGTAGGCTCTTGAGTAAATGCTTGTTGCATTAAGACAACCTGAATCAGAATGTGTAGAAGACATCAAAAATACAGGTCCTTTTAACATGAAATCAGGAGCATCTTTTTATATAATCATAAAGGTCTTTTTCATGCACAGATTTATAACGCACAGCAGACAAGCAGCACAAAAATGTTATGTTTGTTTTTGTGCCTATCCATTGCTCTTAACTCAGAATGACCTTATTATAATTAAGAGAGTAAATTCTCTCACTTCAGGATTATCTGTTTGCTTGAAGGCTCCAGCAGTAAAGCATCTACATTTAGTTGAAGAGCACTGTCATCTGAGAAGATCGTCCTCTTGAGTAGAAAGCTCAGGAAGAGCGAGTAGTGGCTGTGAGGGAGGAGAGGCTCATGGCTGTCACGTGATTCTTACATCTGAGCCAAGGTTGTAGGATATGATTACAAGAATTATGAGACTCAGCCCATGTCCAAGTTTTTAGACACTAAGTGCATATTTCTACACTTAGTCTAACTTCCTATCCAGAATAATTTTCCAGGGGTTCACTAAAATAGAGAATGTCCATCATTTGAAATAGTCTATATTGTTATGAATTGTAGGGTTTAAAAAGTAGTGGTAACAGGACATTTTAAGCTTGAAAAGCAATGTTTTAGCAGAAGGTTATGCTTTCAAGAATATAGGCTTGGGTTTTTTTTGTTTGTTTGTTTGTTTGTTTTGTTTTGTTTTGTTTGTTTTGTTTAGAATAAAACAATCAACTAAAAGAAAATATCCTGGGCATGAGTGTCTTATTGATTTATCAATTTTTGCTGTGATCCCATGACTCTTTGGTAATGCTACAGATCTGAAATGATTATATGAACTTTGTAAAAAACATGACTTGTATGGGAATTCAAAACTCAACTTGAGTATTAAGCACTTAGTTCAGTTTCATTTCCCAACACTACTGACTGAAGGTTCTCAGTGGTATAGAAAAAAGGTTTGTCTGAATTTAAGAGCCTAATTTGTCTACTTGAGAAGAAGCAAATACAATCTTTTTGGTGGCAAAGCTTTTTGAGATATAAGTATGATAGTGATTTGACTGTAAATTTTTAAATGGCAGTGAAAAAATGAGGCATGTTCTTTTTCTCAAATTCACACTTGGCCAACAGTGAGAACCCTTTCATACTGCTTCCTCTGAATAAAGGTCACTTTATTCAAAGGGCAGAAAAAAGTAGAATTATTTAATATATAAGAGCAGCTGCAGAAAATGCCCTCACTGGCTTTCTGAGACCCAAGACAAATTGGAAAACATATGTCCCTCTGACATCAGTCACTTAACATCTTGCTCCCCCTACAGACAGCTGTCCTGGGTAACCATGTGTTGGCCAGTTTAAAAGCTAGTTCATGCTACCATACAGCCATACCATTAGAACTAATTCACTCCAGACATTCTGTATTTTGGAAATAGGTATTTTATCTGTGGAAAATAATACAAATGTCATTGAAACAACTTAATCACAGGGCAAAATTATCAAAATAAATGAGCATGGCTGGATCATTTTAAGAGTGAGATTCCAAATCCGAATCACTTATCACCTAAGTTATTGTCATAGTTATAAATATTTGACATCAATGAAGAAGAGGGGGGGAGGAAAGACAGAAAAATGGAAGGAAGGAAAACATCTTCAGAAAGATGTCATAACCTCCTTGGTTTCAAGAATGTTAAGCCAGAGTTTTGTTTAGAAAATCTGAATCCCTAATGATGTAACCAGCCTTTGGATCCCTTGGGAAGCTAGAGCATGGCTGTTTTCATTCTCATGTGTCTTAGCAAAAGTCTAAGGATACGGGGACCACAAATTCTATCTGTGGCTCTGCCTAACCCCGGATTCTTGAGACTGAGTAAGTCTTTTCCTTTCTTTTTTGGCTGGGTTCTTTTTTTTCAACAGGGGAGATAGAGAGAGAAAGTAAGTAAGAATGTGTAGAGGAAGGGCAATAATATTAACATAGAGACATAACTCTCATTTATACCCAGATTTTCCTTTGTTTTTTCTTTTTTACCTATCTAGGAGACTTTGGATGCTGATAGTCCTGGAATTTGGGACCGTTCCACTGAGCTGATCCACTGTGTAGTAGAAGTACTAAGTACTTCGGTGTGGTGAAAGCCACAAAAAAGGCAAACTTATATATTGAATAAACAGACCCCTGGTGGGCAGGAGGATATGCCCCACTAAAATACTAGACCAGCTTCAGTGACCTTGGACCCAGAAGCATTTGTACAACTAAACCAAATGCTGTCACTCCAATCTGAAGTCAGAGCCAAAAGCTCAGTTTCAGAATCTGTAATCTACCTGATCTTAACCTCGATCCACAGAAACTTCATGAATATTTTCTACTGAAAGGGAGACTGATCTAGGATTTCCACTGAGGCATCGTGAACGGTCCAGTAAACTTGAAAGAGTTTATAAACGATTCAACCTGAAGCTTTAAGGAAAATTAGAAATGAGAAAGAAGTAATTCTTTATGAACCAAATCAATGAGAAATTGCAGAAGTTACATGACTTCTTTTTACAAGCCAGAGCCGAAACTGTTTTGACAATCATTAAAAACAAGACAACAAGCTCAAAAGGGAGTTGCTGGGGCTAAACTCCATGTCACCAAAGCCAAGACTTAATTGTAGGTGTGGCTTTCCCTGAAATGGAATCTCAAACCAGTTCACCTGGAGTCACCTGACCAGCACGAGTTAGGTAATCTGCCTGACCGACCCCTTCCATCCTCTAAAGTAACCTTGTAATAAGCAACAGGCTTTTTTTTTTTTTTACCTAGTGTACTCCCTTGTTCCTGCCTATAAAAGCTATTTTGTATAGCTCCTCAGAGCTTCTTTTTATCACCAGATAGGATGCTGCCTAATGCAAATCAATTTTTGCTCCAATAAACTCTTACAACTTTAAATAAGCCTTGGTTTATCTCTTAACACAGTGAATTATTCTTATTCAATAGATGATTCACTCTTGCCAAACAGTTCCCTCTTGCCTTTTTTTAACCTCAGAATGTTTAGTCAGAAAGTTATTATTGAGTCTTTGGGTTTTATCCCTGTAAGTTGGCAACCAGATTTGAATTGTGTTAATAGATCTGGTAAGACCCTGAACTTGACTCGGGATTTGTTTCTATTTGTTTGTCTTTAAAAATACTAATGACAATAATAATTATAACCAGTAGGAAAACAGTTTCAGCACTAACATGCTGGTTGCTACCAAAGTATTGAATTCCCTGATTTTGAGAAACATGTTAAGGGACAAACTTTGTATTCTAAGTAGGTCTTTCATAGTTTGAGAAGGGTCTTTTCTCTCTTCCCTCCTTCTTCATTGCAAACCTTTTCCCACCAAAAAAAAAAAAATTAATTAATTAAAATTTAATTTAATTAAAAATATCCTTTTGGCAATCTATTTTTTGGGGTTAACAAGATACTTTTAAGGGTAGTGAGAAGATGCTAGAGACAAATGTGTTTTAAGTGATAATTTTGCCTAAGATTCATTTACCGTGGCAACATTGAGAAAATCTGAATGTGGCAGGCAGTGTTCTGAGCTGACCCTCTCAAGATTCCAGCTCTTTGGGATACAATCCCTGGCCAACCCCATCCTTCCCTTTAACTGTGGGCAGAACAAAACCTGGAAGGAGCACTCTCCTCCTGGCCTAGAAGAAGAAAGTTGCCATATTGTGAAGTGAGGGTGGCCTCTAGGAGCTGAGAGCCATCCCTGCCAACAGCTAGCAGGTAAACAGAGACCTCCATCTCACAGCCACACCAAAATAAATGTGCCAACAACTAGTGAGCTTGCAGAGGCACTCCAGGTCTCAGCCATCACCTTGATTTCAGGCTGGTGACAGCCTAAACAGAGGACATATCTACTTTGTATCCAAACTCTTAACCCATGGAAACTATGAGATTGTAAATTGGCATTTCTATAAGCCATCAAATTTTAGGTAATTTGTTACATAGCAATAGAAAACCAATATGTTGAAAATGCATGTAAAAGTCAGTCAGCAGAATCTATTAAATGGCACTACTTTATCCTGCGTGGAGGCAAAAGCAAAGGTTAGACATGGTATTCAATACAGTCTTCTCTTTTTTCTTCAATTATAACATCTGGCATTTGGCATAAGTACCTAGAGCAATGTTTTCATTTCTCCTTTGTCATCCTCTTCAGTGAACCACGGAATCAATTTCAGATGAAATCATGGAATGATTCCCTTCTAATAAGGTACTCAAAGTGAAGATTCTATTGAAAAGAATATACGTAGCTAATCCATTTTGATTAACTAAAGAAGCTTCTGTCTTATATACATGGTATCTCCTCAAGTACAATCAGAATTTGGTCAATCTAAACATTGTGTTTGTAAAGAGAAGAGCACATAGGGCCCAGTTGTACATCTGGACTGTATTAAGATTCTAATCATTGGTGTGTTTGTTTCCCCCTTTTCCATTTTGCAAAAGTTGTAGTAGTAGGTACTAGCTTTAGTAGTGGTATTAGTATCCTTTATATCAGATTGTGCTCACCTGTTTTCTGTCTATTGTGACTCCTGAAAAAAGCATACTTAAGCTTAGTAAGAAGGCAGTACACTGGAAGGGAAGACAGTGGTGGCCTAGACATTAGGAGACCCAGGTTCTAGTACCTACTTCGGCATTAAGTAGCTCATAATTTTAAACATATAATTTTTCTTTTTCTAGGTCTCAGTTTCTTAATATATAAAAAGAAAGGGTTCAATACACTCAACTATAGTTTATAGTGTTTAACACTGCAGGGAATCCCTAATGTAGCCATGGTGAACGTTAAGACAGCAAGGAGGTAGGGAAGATGGGAAACCAAGCAGGCAGCCTCTAGGTCCCCATGTTCACTTCCACACAGGTTAGTTATCCTCTGTTTCATACCTATGGGCTCCATGGAGGATTTCATAACAATGAAGGCTGCCATCATTTTAAAACAAAAATGTTGAAAATAACCAAACTGGATGGTCTGTAAGGTCTTTCTCAGAAAAGACCATGAGTCTTTCAGAAGAAATAAACCAGGAGAATGAGCATACATTCATTCTTTTTCTGATCATCACTCTGGTCTTAGATTCTGCTTAAGTAGGAATAAATTTTATTCTAAGGAAGATGAGATGTCCCTTAATCCACCTGGCATTTCAGCTTTCTTTATCATGAAGATGTTCTCCTTCGGTTTTCAATAAGGTGGTATGTTTCCTAGACAGCCTATGCTCAAAGCAACCATGATGTTCCGGTATAGTAATTATTTCATTTAAGCTTAGCTATATTAATCAAGCCAATTTGCTGGGTGAGATGAAAATTTCTTACATTCTAAAGCTCCTTGTGTAAATAAATTCAAAAATCAATGAAAAAATTATTTTCTCTCTTTTGATCCAGTACTTTGCTCTGGTCCCTGAATTTGTGTTTGATGCTGGAGTAAGACCAGCTCCACCATCAAGCAGAACAATCCCTTAGTACTCTAAAAAGCTGCATAGACTTAATTAGGATTGGGTACTTCTAGGGCAGGGAGAGTAGAATGACTGGGGGAAATGCATAGGAATAGAGTTTCTAAAAATTGGTGATGTCAACCAACAAGGAGCAGAGATGAAATTTGTGTTATTCTTGCTGCATCTCAACTCCACTCCTGTTCAAATGTAATACCACAAAACCAAGGTAAATACTTCCCGTCCCTTCTGCTGAATGGAAGCATGGCCTAATATGGACAAATATCATTGATCAGTTTTAACAGAAGCTATATTATTATAATGACGATGGCTACTTTTGCCAATACTTGTTGAATTACCATGTTCCACTATGAAAACTGTACTGAGCACTTCACTGCTATCACCTCACTTAACCTGTACAACCACCTGCAGTTTAGGTATTATTTTCCCCAGTTTACACATGAGAAAACTGAGGCTCAAGGGAAGATATTTAACTTGCTTGAGGCACATAGCTAACAGGTGATAAGCCCCCATCTATCTGACTTCTAGTACTTACCCACATGTTGTACTCTCCTCAAACCACTAGAGTTCAGTCTGCTTTGGAGCAAAACCAAGATGTTTGTTTTTGGGTGCACTATTCACCAGCATCATATTGTGTACAACAAATGGTATTCAAACTATTCATTATTGAAATAACTAACTATCCTTATTATTATCAGTGATTAAATTAAATCTGGATCCATTGGAAGGTATGGAAATATTAGTGGATTAATATTAATATTAGTGTAACTGAGCTTTATTGGTTGCCATGATACCAAAACAAAATGCACACAGGAAAGCTTAATTTTAATTCATATCATCTCGTCTCTAAATGGATTTGTTAACATGGGACTATTTTCCTCTATATGGAAATTCCTAATTCTCAAGAGCAGCAATATTTAAAGAAGACTATCAAAGCAAGAGATCTAAAAAAAAAAAGATAGTCTACTCCATATTAATTTTAATCTATATAACCTCTCCTATAAATGGATTTGTTGCCATAGGACCATGATCTTCACTGTATGGAAATTTCTAATTCTCTCAAATGCAATAATATTTAAAGAAGAAACTTTAAGGCAAGAATCTAAAATAGTGACTGGTATAGTCTGGGTTACTTTGGGATTCATCCTAAAATAACATTTAGCTCATTAGCAATAGCAGCCTGATCTATTCTCCCTACTTAGTAAGTGTTGCATATGGTATCAGCTCTATTTTCCAAACCTCGATCAGGGAACATGACATAGAATTGCTAGGGAATATCCAGAACATATGGTCACCATCGTATTAGGGAACAACCACAAAAGATACTTTGGAGTTGCTATTCCTACAGCACATATGTGTTTCAGAGAATAACCTCTTATTTTCCCAAAGATATATCCCAAATCTACCAAAAGCCTTTGAGAGCTGAAGCTAATTATATATCCAGGTAGGTGGGCCAGCAAGAAAGCTCAGAAAACAGCTTGATAATACAAAAAATCGACCCTTCAACCATTTTCAGTTTAGAGAAGCCACATCAAACCTTAATGAGAAACCACATGTAGTGGTAAATTCTGGCATTTAATTTTATGATTATTTACAGCCATTCTGGTGCATAGCATATGGCATAGAGCTGCCTTTTTAAAAGTACCAGGAAAATAAGCTAAAATGGACTAAATACATAGCCATTGAGTTTTGTTCCTCTTGATAAAGAAATGGAAGATGTATTTAATTAAACAAAAAAGATAAAATGTATGAGCTGTGGGTAATAATTCATACATTTGGAACCGCTTGGCTTCATGCCTTAGGCAAAAATTGGTGACAAATATTAAGAAAGTAACAAAAGTTCCAGAGTAATTTATTCTTAGGTGAATGTCCTATAGTTTGCCAAAAGCTTTATTCTTTTAATTCCACAGTCATTTATCATTCTAATAAAATGCTATAAAATATGCCATAAAACCTTTCACCTATTTGGTTTTTAAATTATTTTCTGAAGTCTCCTAGGAGACTTCAGGAATAGAATCAACAGAAAGATTCATTTTTCTGTCCCCAAAAATAACAACTTTGCTTATCTGTATCCCTGTGTATAAACCTAACAGATTTGAGTAAATTTACTTCCCAAATCAACCATTATGGTATGTTTCATTAGATGGTAAGATGAACCATTGGAACCATTCCTTTGAATGGTAAGATGAACAACTACATATGATACTGTATAGTAAAAAGAAAGAAAGAAAGAAAGAAAGAAAGAAAGAAAGAAAGAAAGAAAGAAAGAAAGGAAGAAAGAAAGAAGGAAAAGCAGAAGAGTTTTTAGGTACAGGATCATAGACCAGGGATTCACCTCCCCCTTTATCCAAAATCCTGCCCTAAAAGAGTATACCAGTACAAAGGAACACAAGCATATGAGCACACAGAATTTCTGGAATTACATTTCTGGAATTACAAAGCAGACAGAAGGACTGATGGAAGAAACAGTTGGATAACCCACAATCCAGAATCTACTGTAGGAAGATGCAAATCACTGAGCAAGAGAGGCTCTGGGCTAGAAGCAAGTCTAAGGGCAAGAATAAAAATCGGGTTGAAAACAGAGGAACTGGCTGAAGGATAATAGAATTGAAGAACAGCTCTGGTTAGTCCCTCTCCTCCTTGATCCCCAGATCTGAAGGTGGGCAGGTGAAAGATAAGTTACCCTTTATTCCCAGGCAAAAAATTAATACTGAAATAAAAATTAAGAAAATGACCCTTATAGACAAAAACGTATTTGGGCCAGCCATGGAAAGACTCACCACTGCTATGTTGTTACTATGAATTTAAGCCAGAAGGGAAAAAAATAATAAAATTCAAGATTTTCATTGATTATCATTTGAAAACAATGTCCAAATCTTTGGAAACATTTAGAATTCACTTTGCCTGTGTCCAAATACTTAATGTGCATCCAGGATTCAGAACCCCTGGGGCTGTCTCTAGTTGTAAGATGACTGAAGGTTATTTGAGTAAGGAACTGTAAGCATTGATGTGGGGCGTGAATGCACACAGGCATTTCAGGAGCATGTAACACTTTAAAACAGCCATGTAAGAAAACTTTAAAACTTAAAAATTATAATTCAGTTATAAAATATTGAAGATTTGAAACCAACCAATTTCAATCTCAGAAGGCCAAAAAAAGAAGAAGAAATGGATGCAGGTCAACACAGAACTTCAATTTTCCTCTGGTAAATAACCCATCCCCTTGCTGTCAACTAAGACACTTTGACTTGACTCAGTGACACTCCCCATACCTAGGATGGAATGGCCATCTGACACTGGTCTAGCCACCCCAGGTTTCCTTTCTCTGGCCACAATAATTATTTAAGGACCAAATCAGAGCAAATAAGACACAATTTTTCTACAACTCTGAAAGTAAGGAAAGTAGGACAGTCCTTTTTCTTATGAGACTTGAATCTGAAAAAATATAGGTTAGAGTTGGTAGAGCCAATATTTCCAACATAGGGAAGAAAACCTATCTGAGAGTAACTCCAATAGAAAACCTCAGCTGAGGGACCTGAGAGTCTAGCACCTGATTGTGTCCTCTGGGCTCCTGCACTGAGCCGAGCCTGCACCCTAACCTGCAACTGAGTGTTAAGTTATGGGAGACAACAAATTCCCTTTTAATAGAGTTAGTATAGATCTTTGGTAAACCACGGTATCCTAAGTGAAACATGCTCCCATCTACACAATGAACACTTTCTTCCTTTCTCTGTCTCATACTGTTCCCATTCCCAGCATAAACACAGGATGCCATTTCCATGATTCCAGTACTCACATTCATAGACACAGAATTACAAACCAGCTCATTCATTCTCATTCTCAAATGTCCTGTGATCCCATCTAGCCCCATGATAGTCCCAGAAGGATTACCCCATATTATTGCACAAAGTAAAAGCTTGGCTAGAAGAAGAATCAGGCTGTGATTGACTTATCAGTCGTTCTGATCATCAAAAATACTGAGACTTCGAGAAACAGGGTGGCTCAGTCAATTTAGCTCAGATTCATTTCAATTCAAGTCATGATCCCAGGGACTTGGGATCAAGCCCCACCTCTGACTCCATGCTGAGAGTGGAGCCTACTTAAGATTCTCTTTCCTTCTCTTTCTCTCTCTCCCTCTGCCCCTTCCGCATTCCTGTTCTCTCTCTCTCTCTCTCTCTTTCTCTCTCAAATAAAAAATAAAATATATTAAGACAAAGATTCACAAGAACAAATGCAAAAACAGGTAATAATAAAACTACTGAAAGTATCATAGTAAAACTCCTGAAACATAAGGACAAAAGAAATTTTCAAAGATGCCAGAGAAAATACATATTACCTTGAAAGAAAGTCTAATGTGATTTACAGCTAATTCCTCAACAGAAATCATGAAAGACAGAAGAATATAAAAAATCTTTGGGGCACATAGGTGGCTCAGTCAGTTAAGCTTCTGACTATTGATTTTGGCTCAGATCATGATCTCAGGGTCAGGGGACTGATCCCCACATCGGGCTCTGCACTGGGAGTGGAGCCGGCTGGAGAGTCTCTCTATCCTCCTCCTTCCTCGCCCCCACTTGCACCTTCTCTCTTAAAAAAATGAGATGATGTAACAAATTGTAACAACTAATTGACTAGGAAATATATATATATATATATACACACACATACATATATAAATCAGGCAACTTAAAAACCTTTTTTAGCATAACGTCAATGGGGAAAACCAAGAAAAATAGAAAAACAGGAATAGATTTGACTGCATAAAAGTATACATATATAAATTTATAAATTTTCATGTAAAATGAGTGCTGTAGAAATGTAAAATATATTTTCAAACTGAGGAAAAATATAATATTCATTATATATTTGTCTTTTGGCCCATTAGTTAAGACTTGTCTTTCAGCCCATTAGTTACACTTCTAAGAAAGAATACTTAATCAATAATCAAAAAGGTAAATGAAGATTTAACTATAAGGAAGTTTATTGCAAAGCAATTTATATGTGTAAACATTTAGAAACAACCTAAATATTCAATATTAATAGAGTTATTGAAGTAGTAAAATATATTCCAATATTTTGTAATAAAAAGAAGGGGGGTGCACCTGGATGACTCAGTCTGTTAAGTGTCAGTCTTCAGGTTAGGTCATGATCTCACAGTTATGAGTTCAAGCCCCATGTCAGGCTCTTTGCTGACTGCTCAGAGCCTGGAAACTGCTTGGGATTCTGTGACTCCCCCTCTCACTCTTCCCTGCTCACACTCTGTCAAAAAAATAAATAAACATTTAAAAAAATAAAAAAATACAAACACTGAGTGTTATATGGAAACTAATTTGACAATAAACTATTAAAAAGAGAAATAAAAAATTTAAAAAATAATAAATGAAAAAATACAAACAAGTAAGTATAGTATTATTCCATTTCTCTAGAAGATTTTTGTAGGATATACATCTCCTTTTGTAGGACAGTATAAATTTAAAAAATCCTGTATTGGACTCAATTTATATGCCTCTCCAGATTTATTCAACACCGCTGACCTCCCAGGCTGGACTGAAGACTCTTAGCTGGACAGAAACATAACCAACCTGAGTGAGTTCAATGGTGAAGGTTTTGGGTGCAACAAGCAGAGGACATATCGAGAAAAGGAAGGCTCTTTGATGATTGATGACTCTCAAATCACATCCATGAGCCCCATTTATGTATTTGAGAAACCACAAGGTGTGAAGTTTGAGTGTGGAGAGAGGGAAGAGGACATGGTCCTTGTCTTACATCTTACATTTTTTTTCCATCGGGGAGTTTGGTGGTGAAAAAAATGCACTCCAATTTGGAATTAAGAGATCAGCCTGCAACTCAGTATCATTGCCAATTCATGCAAAGAATCCTTGAAAACAGTTTCAAAGCATCGTCTGTGGTTTTGCAGATTGAGTCGATAGCCACCCATAGTTATCACCTGAGATGCTCTCATCAGTATTCCTCAGAGGCAAATCCTTTTGGTTCTTTCCCTTCTTAAATACAATCCCTCTCCAGCTCACCCCAGGTCTGGGTGGCCTTCTATTCTGATGAGAGTAATAATAAATGAGACTCAGACAACAAAGGACAAGATTCAAGATTCCTTAATCAGATGTCTCAGAATACAGGCAAGTTTACACAAATTCTGACCATGCAGGTGTTAACTTCAGTGTTTTTTCAGGAAAATTTAGTTATATCTACATTAATGTTCTGGTGCAGATGATCAAAGCCAAACACTATTATCTTTTATGGTAAGTTTCTGTTACCATGACACAGGTTCTCTTTTTGTGATCTCAAAAGTGGAGATAAAAAAAGAAAAAAAACCCAGAAACCTCAAATATGAATTTTTACAAAGTGTGGCTGAAATTAGCAAGACAAGATTACTAAACTGGGAAACTTCTTTAGAATCTTAAAGTTGGTGAGACTCCCAAAATACATGAGGCACGTGTTTGTATACTGTCTAAAACTCAAGACTTTTCAATCGTAAGAGAAATCATGTATGTTAAAGAAAGGTAAATAAAAACCTGCCTTGTATAATTTCAATAATATTAATGATAAGCTTTTAAAAACCTATTAGTCTTATCTCCACATTAAATAAATGGACTACACAGCAGGTATGTCTGCTCATTAATATATTTCCTCAAAAATCTAGAATTGTATCTTAACAGTGATTGTGTTAATCAACAGCTGTGCTTTAAAAATTCTCTTAGATGCTAAATTTGCATCTAGTATTCCCTTCTAGTAAATTCTCCCACAATGCATTTGACTAACCCAGAAGCTGCTATGTTAGTGATTTTACGCCCTCGAGGTATAGGCAAAAAACTCAAATAACCCAGTAAACCCATTCCCAGGAATGTTGGAACTGTGAAGAAAACAGTTTGCAGGCAAGTGCCTGTCTCAGCAGCTGACAGTTCAGGATGGGAGCCAGGGAGATGTTAGCAGTCCTGAAGAGGAAAAGCAGTGCCCAATAGGAATATGTAGCAATATGCAGAGAAAAGCAGAAATAGGGCAGCAGAAAGAACCTAAGCACATTGTAGGCCTCTGCCATTCTTACAGTTATATCTTATCAATAACATCCCCTTTTGGTTCAAACTACTTCTAGTTAAAGTTTTATCACTTGCTCCTGAAATCCTTCTGACCAATTCATCCTTTTTCCCTATAAATCCTCTCATCCCTTCCTTTTCTGCTCTTAATTATTGCCAATTCAAGTTGTATCTCCCTTGAGATAATCAATTCACATTTTGTTAAAAAGCAAACAAAAGAATACTGATCAGATGTCATAATGATGAACCTCAAGTTTATGTTCAAAGTAAACATTTTGTAGTGGTGGGTATCACTCAAAACAAAAGGACTTCAGCTGAGATTTAAAGATGTTGTCATACAGTATATAATACTACACTAGTAATCTTTTAAAACATGCTCTAAACTGAGTTAATTGCATTTCTTATAAAATTCACTACCTAATTTTCAATAAGTACATTCTTATTTTCTTTCCAATAACAAACAATAATATTTTTCTAGTACTTAAGATTTTATAATGCCTTTCACATCTAATCATGTGTGAGACTCTCAATAACCATGTGGAAAATAGAGTGGATATTGTTTGCATCTTTGTACTATTTATGGTAGGCTAATTGCTACAATTCACAACCCCAAAAGCTCAGTGATTCAAAACAATCAAAGTTTATTTTTTGCTTTTGTGGAGTCCTCGGAGATGGCCTCGTGACTTCACTATCATCAACACCAACTCAGTAAGAGGGCAGAGCAAGCGAAGGTACACCAGATACTCCACCTCTTCGGAAGTGACACCCATCAATTCCACTCACATTCCATTCGTCAGAACTAGTCACATGACTTTAGGAAAAGTAGAAAGAGGGAAAGGGAGTCCTTGGTTGGACAGCAGCTTCCCAGAGGCAAATCCACACTATGGAAGAAAGCATAGGTTGGGGGTATTCAGGTAGTCATCCCTGCCATAGTTTTAGAGGTAAACCACAGAAATCACATAGAACAGGAGCTGGACAGAGCAGTTACTCCAGTCCAGGTGTTCTGACTTCTAGGTGGTGTTTTCTTCTCAATGCTAATGCTAAAGGCAGTCACAATGGCACGCATTTAAAGTTATCCATACATCTCTCCTTCTTCTCAACCCACTCGTTCAGCTTTTTTTTAGAGACTCTTAAAAAACTGTTATTTTAGTATTTGTTTTATTCTGACCTCCTTTCTTTCCCACTCTTCTCTTGCCCCACCACATGCTCCCTCTATTTTTGTATTTATTAGTATTTTTCTATATTGGAATGTATTTTACCAAGGTCTATATCCCCTCACAGAACATGACCATCTTGAAAGCAGTCTTACTCTTTTATGTAAGTGATTAATACACTTAATCACTTTGTGCCTGGTCCACAAAATGATTAATAAATGCTTGGTGACTGAGGAACAACTTTCTTCATATCTTGGTTTATTCAACACCTTGACTTCTCTTGCAGATTAAACCTCATTTTTCTCTATTAACAGGAAGACCAAAAACAGAAGCCAGAGAACATGTTACAGATACAAAACTATAAGCCTGGTATTCTTCTATATTTAACATTTTATTATGACTCCTGTTCAGTAGCATCAGCAATCCCCATTTTATAATGTTTGTTTAATTCTACCATTCAGCAGCCTCAAGAGTCAGGGTGCCTGCATTAGCTCTGAGTTGATGCTTGGATGAGCCTTAAACCTTCATGTTTTTTGACACCGTGCTGAGATAAACTCTTTGATTCAGGAAAACTGCGTACTCTGTGGAATAAGGCTGAAGCAATTAATCAAATATGTAATTATATTGTAACAGAACACACAGTTACCAAGCTTTTAACTAACAATGGTAAAGAGTCTCCAGTGACCCAGGCAACAGAAGACACTAAAACACAAAAGGCTGCTTAAACTTCAATTCTTCCTGTCTTAGTGGAAATGTGTGGAGGTGTCTGGAATGGATCAGCCAAAAGGCAAAGAATCTGGTAGCAAAGCCTTTAAAAAGCAGTCCCTTTCTTCAGAGAGTGCCTGTTCCAGACATTCCCAATCACTGGTCCAGATTGAACTGACCTGCCAACTTTCAGCACCTTGCATACGCTGAAACAGAACTCCTCAGTCCCTTCCCCTTTGCCTCCTTTCTCGCCCCTGGAGAATCACAGCCAAAAATCTAGATAGTACAGTCTGACATTTTGAAGCATGATATCTTGAAGGCATGCAACCATCTAATCCTTGGCTGCCTACAAATAAATTCAGAATCCATAGAATGGTGCAAAACATTTATTTCCTTATTGTGTCCATGTCACATCGATATCCAGAAGTCTCCTCTCCTTGGTTTCTTTCCCTCCTTTTCAACATCTTGGCTTTAAACCCAAAGTCCTGGTTCATTCTGAGGCCATCCTTCTGCCTGAGGCCAGAGAGATATATGTTCCTGTCCCACTCCTCCTGGTAAGGTGAGGCATGCACATTCTTTAGATTGGATAAGATATCCTAATTCCTCTCTCACTGATATAGAGAGCATGTCAGGGCACAAACCTGATGGGTTGTTATGCTTAAACAGCCCTTCATACCAGGTGAGAATGGGAAAAAAACCAAGGTAATAATTGGGCAAAGAGTCCCATTCTTCCACAAAGTTTGCCTACCCACTCTAGTCTCGAACCAGAGACCATATACCTCCACAACATAACCCTGTATGTCACATAGAGCTTACACCTACTTTTCAGAAGAATAAGAATTATTGATGCTTCCCAACAAATGTGTCAAGAGTTGTCTGCCAGTTACAGAGTTAAGATTTAAGGTTAAGACTTAATTCTGAAAAGGCCTGAAAACTGCAAAGTATGACAAAATAGATGATTATACCAGTTTTTCACTCTTTCCCTATAAAAAGATCATGTATCCATACCATTCACCATGGATGCTACAGGGCCACCAAGTAGAATATGCAAAATGCACACAGCTCTAGGGACACCTGAGTGGCTCAGCTGGTTAGGCATATGACTCTTGATTTCAGCTCAGTTCATGATCGGATATTTCATGAGATCAAGCCCTGCATCAGGTCAGTGCAGAGCCTGCTTGGTATTCTCTCTCCCTCTTTCTCTGCCCCTCCCTCGCTTCTCTCTCTCAAAAAAAAAATAATTAAAAGTACACACAGCTCTACTTTCAACTGGTTATGTGACTTGCTTTGGCTTATGAAATGTCGGCGAAAGATACAGATACAGAGGTCAGTTCTAACCAGAGTTTAAGAGGTACCTATAACCTTAAGCCCCACCATAAAAGCAGCATGTCCCGTATAGTGGCTCTTCCTTGGCTTGGGCCCAGGAATGAGAAACATATGGACAGGAGTCAAACCGAAGCACCTCAGACTAAGTCAAACCCAGCCAGGCTCAGCCAAGCCACAAGCAAACTGTGGCTCTCATGCAGCATGAGCAGTAAGTAAGATATCTCTCTTATAGTAAACCACTGCAATTTGGGACTTCTTTGTTGCTTGATACTCAATAGATTCTGATTAAATTTTTGTAGATTTAAATTTTAAATGAATGAATGAATAGTAAAATACACAATTCAACAGGATAAGAACTATCTTAAAGCAATTTTAAAATAATTGTCAGATTAATAGACATGGCTTTTCAAAATTGTACCATGTAAAACATTAGTTTTGCTCAAGATGTTAAAATGTATTTCTTGAGAAAACTGCTTTACAGTTAAATTAGTTTAGAAAATCTTGCATAAAATACCTCCCTTTGGAGATTCATAATGCACATTAACAAATAAGGGTTCTGAGAAGTCATGTGATAAAGAACCCCATTTAACTTAATTTAGTATCTCCTAAAATTAATTGACCATCCATTCTTCCTCCTACTGGAATACCTATTAATATCCAATGTTTTTCATAACATGGTTTGTGTCTTGGCATGGGCTTCCATAACAAAATAACATAGACTGCGTGGCTTAACCAACAGTTTATTTTCTCCTAGTTCTGGAAGCTGGAAGACTGATATCAGGGTGCCAGCCTGGTGAGTTTCCAGTAAGAACTCTCTTCCTGGCTTGCAGATGGCTGCCTTCTTACTGTGTCCTCACATGGCAGGAAAAGAGAGAGAGAAGGGGAGAACCTCTTCATCTTATTATGAGGCCACTAATCCTATCAGATTGAAGCACCACCTTGATGATTTTATTTAATATTCATTACCTCTAAAAAACTCTGTCTCAAAATGCACCCATATTGGCATATGGACTTGGGGAGGATGTAATCCTGTCCACACAACAGTTTGGGAAGTATCGGTAAGATAAGGGGTACAACAGGAGTACAGCAAGGTGAGTTCAGTCTGCTGGTAGAAACAGGAAACACTTTACTGAGAAGGCAGGACTTACATTAGTCTGGGACCCAGGGTGAATTTAGCAAGTTAGTTGGGGGAATCAATAAAATAGTTCATTTTAAGTTGACAATCTTGTCAAATTTCAGGAGTATGAGCAATTTGCCGGTCCAGGAAAGTATACTACTTTAGGTATTGTACTACCCCCTCCTTCTCTCACCTTCAAGAAGAAGGAAGACCTTTCTCCTCCCCTGGCAACAGCCCAGTTAGTGAGGGTCTGTCACAGCTCAACCAATGAAAACCCATTATACGCCAATGGACTGTCAATTTATAACATCCCAACCTCCCTCTTTCCTCCATAAAATAGCCCTCCTCTCCTTTGTTCTCTGGACTTGCCTGTGGTTTTGCTGTATCTGCTTGTCCCAAATTGCAATTCTCTGCTCTTCTCAAAGAAACCCATTTTTGCTGGTAAACTAAGAGTTTTATTTTTTTGGATTAACTGTTTGCCTGTTTATTTGTTCGTTTTATGGTTCAAGAGAGTATCTAATACAACTATCTAGTAAGTAAAAGCGGTATAAATATATAGAAGTTTGAAAATGCAAATCCTCACAGGAACCAACATGGAAATGCAAATGGGTAAATTTAGCCAAGTGGAAATGATGAGGGTGCTGGGAACTTTCACAAACCGGGAAACACAAGCTGCCCTCTCTAAAATTCTAGCTAATATTACCTTGTAGATGTGGAAACTGAGTGCTCACATATCTCCGCATTTTTTCAAGCAAAACTGGAAATCTAAATTTTAATGTAAAATCTCCTAACTTTAAATGTTGGTGACTAACCAGCCATTTTTAAATCCTCTCTATAACATTTTTAAATCCTCTCTATATGGAGATAAATATGTTCCTCCATCTACACACACACACACACACACACACACACACACACACACACACTTGCAGGTCAAGAGCAGTCCAGAGGTCACCAGTTTTTAACCTGTGACATGTGCAATAAGCACTTATTGAATGAAGACATCAACACTACTTATTTCGCTCCAGCTGAGTGACAGATACCAGGGGAGGTCCTGATATTGGAGAGCAGCAGCTGGGATTCTCAGAATGGCAGAGCATTAATTTTTATCTTTGCTCTATAAAGAGAAGCGACCATTAAGATTTATGGAAATGTCCGAGAGAAGCTGCCATCAAATATTTCTTCTCTGTTAAACAAATACTTCTAAAGGACCTTAGTCCAGATGTCGTTATAGATGGACTGGACTTCAGATGGCATGGAGTTCCACTGCCTCATTCAACGTCAAATTGAAAGCACTACTACTCTTTTCATATGCTTTATGAATATTATTTCAAGATGATGACATTCAGTCCTGCATAAAAAGTTATATATAAATATTGGGTCATTAAGAGTGAACTGCAGGATGCATTACAAATCAATCCATATCCCTCCCACCTAACCATGGTTTCTGTTTGTTTCTTTTGTTTTTTTTACCAGAATGGTTTAATCTTAGGGGAGGATGCCTTAAGTGGGGGGAAGAAAACTGCTCCCAAATTTTGGAGGACACATTAAATTCTGGTTTTTCTCTGCAAAGCTCTGCTTGCTGTACTCCTTGTCCCACTTCTGTCCCTCACACCTTTTCCACCCAGAGAGAAAGCCAGGTATGAGACACTGACAACATGTTTTCTGTTCATTTCTTGAAGAATTAACTTTTGGAAGGCCTTTCCAGGCCCTCTTCATGGGGAAGCTAGGACTCGCCTCTTGGTCCAGTGGATACCAGACCCTCCTCTACATCTTCCATCCCTTTACCCCTACACATCCCTGTGTGGTAGTGGGACTCTCCCCAAGATAAACTGATCTGGCTGTTTACCCCTGTACTTGGGAGTGGGATCTAAGAAATGGTCTCAGTTCTCTTGAATAGAGGAGACATAAGAACATGTAAGGAAGGACTGTTAGATGGCACAGCCTGAGCACTAGAGGGGTGATGTTGAGGGATAGAGCAAAGCCTGGGAGCAGAAAGTTCCAGGGACCACAGTGCCTGTTTCTAAATGCATCCTGAGGCCTGTCAGCTCTTCTACCTTTGGGGTCATTTAGACACCTCTGACTGTCAAACACTCCTACACTTCCTTTTTAAAAAAATGTTTATTTATTTATTTTGAGATAGAGGGAGAAAGAGAGAGAGAGAGAGAAAACAAGTGGGGGAAGGGCAGAGAGAGAGAGAGGAAGTATCCCAAGAAGGCTCCACACTGTCAGTGCAGAGCCTGATGTGGGCTTTGAACTACTAACTGTGAGATCATGACCTGAGCCAAAATCAAAAGTCAGATGCTTAACCGACTGAGCCACCCCAGTGCTCCCCCTCTGCTTGCTTTTTTAAAACTGTTTTTAGGACCTGATGAGGTCAACAGTAGTTCTATTTTGCAAACATTACCATGTTCAATCCAGGATGTTATACCATTTAAAAACTGGGGCACCTGGGTGGCTCAGCTGGTCAAATGACCAACTTTGGCTCAGGTTATGATCTCATGGGTCTCAAGTGCAAACCCCACGTCAGATCTTCTGTCCCCCCCTCTCTCTCTGCCACTCCCCCACTGGCTCATGCACTCTCTCTCTAAAAAATAAATAAATATTTAAAAAATGTAACTAAACAACCCCTTTTCAGTTCAAAGGTGGCTGACTTGAAAATCAAATTTATGGCATATCTTAAGAGGACTCATCTTGGGGCGCCTGGATGGCTCAGTCGGTTGAGTGTCCGGCTTCAGCTCAGGTCATGATCTCATAGTTCCTGGGTAGGTTCAAGCCCCGCGTCGGGCTCTGTGAGACTTCTCAGAGCCTGGAGCCTGCTTAGTATTCTGTATCTCCCTCTCCCCCGACCCCACCCCACTGGCGCTGTGTTTCTGTCTCTGTCTCTGTCTCTCTCTCTTTCAAAAACAAATAAATATCAAAAAAAAAACAAAGATTTTTAAGAGGCCTCATTACAAAGTTAATAAAAATTTTATGGAGAAAGTAAGCAAAATACAACATGCTGAATATTTAATTAAAATAGCAGCCTCTTTATTCAAGCCCTTGTATTTAGAACACTGTGCACACAGATGTAGAGCTGTTGTAGCCCCTGGTTCTCCCGGAGACACAGGGGCTACAGCAACAGGGCAGAGAGAAGGTGTGGCCCACTTTCAAGTGAGTCAGATGAGTTGTGAAAGAAGGGAGTCAGATAAGACTCAATCAATTTAAGGCCATCACTGCTACTGTACCAAAATTCCATACCAAACCTTGCTGTGATTTACTCTATAGAAAAGGGTCCTTGTCTTGGTTTCTTTTGTTAGGCCTCAAACCCCCCCCCCTCCAACCATAGCTTTAGATTTTTACTTTTAATTTCACCCAACTTTACTCTTAGCTTTATAATGACTTTAACTGTTCAATATTTAATGAACCAATTAATTAAATAACATTTATTATGCTGCAGGACAGCGGTTCTCATATTTTAGTATGCATCAGAATTGCCAAGGGAGCTTGTTAAAAACTCCAGGCACCCACCAACCCGGAGATTCTGAATCAGGAAGTCTGAAGTGGGGAGCACGAGTTTCATTTTTAAGAGTTCTGCTACATCTGATGTTGGTGAATGGCTGACTGCATTTGGGGACAAACTAGTCTAGGGAAACAGGATTGCAACAGAGTATGCCTTGCAGTGGTCAAGAAAACTGGCAATAGAGTTCAAATCCCTGGTCCGTTCCTTACTATCTGTGTGATCTGGGGCAAGTTATGAAATGTTCTGCAACTCAGTCTCGCCTGTAAAACGAGAACAATAATAATACTGGAGTCACAGCGTCGTTGTGGACATTGAGTGGGGGGACACAGATGAAGTCCAAATCTCATGCTGCCCTGCCTGGAACTTCTGGTGATTCTAGATGCCTCCTCCCCCTTCCAGAGCAACTGGGCAAAAGGGTCAGCCTCTGCTAAAAGAATCATGAAAAATTCTGGGAAATATATACCCTCCAGCCCCCATCCCTCTGTGTCCTGGAGAAGAAAAGAGCAGTAGTCTGAGATTAAATGGGTGTCATGTGAAATGGCCCCTTCACCTGAGTCAACTCAGGGCTGAAAACTGTATCATGTGAACAGAGACAAGAATGGTTACTACTGCCGAAGTAACAACAACGGAAAACAAGAATCTCTTCGGGACAAGTGGCACTTTCCCATCTAAATGGTCCCATATATAGGACCGTTTACAATGTGTATACACAGATTTCACTGTCCTATTTATAGAAAAAAAATGAGTCGCTCCTGGCCACTGACCTTCGCCAGCCCATGGTGACCACCTTAAATCAAGAGCTAGCTGTAACACAGCTGAGCTTAGCAATTTTAATGAGAAATCTGGTCCTGCTGGATTGCTGTTCCTGGACCACATCTTGTCAGCAATTCCTCAGGAAATTATTCAACCATCCCCAATTGCAAAGAAACAGATGGCGTACTGGAAAAAAAAATATTCTGAAGTGTATGAGCTGGTAAAAAGCAAATTTAAGGACACAAAGGCCAAGGATGACACAAATACTAGAAGTACTTTTGCTTCAGAAAAATGGACTTGTAGATATTTTTGTCTTTTCCTGTGCTTTTAAACGGTCAACTATACCAGTCATCAGCGTGTATGCTCAGTGGAGAGACTTGCTTGACTTTTTAGAGTTATTTAACAGAGACAGCTTGTTTTAATAATACAGAATAATACTGATCAAATGCTTTCATGGAAGATCAAGTTTTAAAATTTGTATTAATGCCCTGCTTTCATTTCCCTCATATTCTATAACCAAAACTCTAGGATCACACTCTATTATGCCAACTGCCCACAAAGAAATGCAGAATTATTATTAAAAATTATCATGGCACCTGAGAAAATAGCAGTGTAACCCTCATGAATATTAAATCTTTTTATAATGATCTGTGTTATTACCATGAATACTAAAATGTTACGAATTCATTGCAAATCACTCTTAGTGTGAAAGCTTGGCCTGTAACCAGAAAGTCTGAATTAGACTTGGCAAATGCTTGAATCGATTTAAGTTATAAAAAGCTGGAAAAGGAAAATGGGTAAAATGTTCGACCTTCAGCCTCAGAGGCCAAAGGGTGTAGAAACCTTGCAAAAGAAAAGCAAGCTGCAATTTTCAAATATTTCATGTGAATGTTCCAATCTTTTTCAGAGTCCCCATATATGCCGAATTATATCTCAGCAAAGAAGAATCAGAGAAATGTTAGGAAGGAAAGACTAGTATACTTAGTTATTAGTCTGTGGTTGTACTTAGATGGCACTAACTTGTATGGGTTGGTAGTACAGCATGTCATGGTAGTGATTCTGACCTTGGAAGAAATTTGTGAAAAATAATCATTTTATGACAGCGCCTGCAGTTTTAAAAACTAAGCCAACTTGGAGTGCTCACATTTCCCACTGAAGTGAGCATCAGTATGTTCTGCCTCAATAACGGAAAGCCACATCTATAGGAAAACAAATGTAAAAAGTGCTTTTCATGGTTAACTGATCACAAGCCTTCAGCCATGTGTTTTTATATTTATATGACATTCAGGCAAATAAAACGGAATGATTGATTCTCAAGACATTCCAAAAGCAGAGTAACAGTCAGAGTTTCAGGCAAAGAGATCCTAATGAAAATCTGATGGGAAAGTGGATCTATCTCGGGGGGATTCTGACTGAAAAATTTTGGGGCAATTTATAATGAACTGAAGTCTACATCTCATGAGCGTTCCCTTAATAGCGTCACTTACAACTCTATTTACTGAGTAGGTCTTCCCATTCTTGTTGCCTGATCAAAAATCACAGGATCCAGGCTTTGGAGTTCACATCAGAGCAAAGAGGTTCAAATCAAAATTCTCTCCTTGGAAAACGTGTTTCTAAATCCACAGATTATTTAGCATCCTTCAAAATTAGGAGCATGTTCAACATAGATTTTAAGTACTGTAATTTTACCCGCAAACTAGTTTAAGGTCCGTTTGAAATTTCAAGTATTGTAAAATGTCCTTAAGATTTAAAGAAAGTTAAAAAAAACAAAACAAAAAAAGATTTAGAGAAACTTCTGATTGACGGACAGATTTGAGCAGCTCACAGTTTCCTAAAACATTCTTTCACTGTCTTCAACAATAATTCTTTAAGGTGATGGAGAATGGAGAATACAGGACAGATGCTAATTTTGCTTCTGGGAATTTCTATGAAGTTATAGGATGGCATTTAACAGCAGGATTTAACTAAACAGAACATCAATCAGTAAAGAACAGTATGGCATGCCTGGAATCCATTCAGAATGTCCTCCGGGCAGATTCCAAGATATTTTCCCCCTCTAAATTTTAAGTGTCATAGTAATATCTTACATTCTTCCAGTAATTTCTTAAATTATATAATCACAGCCAATCATGTGGCTCCTGAGAGTTACTCAGCTAATGATCCACCAGTAAAAATGATTAGGCTCTTCAGAAGAATTACTTTGCATTCTTCTTGAATTCACCCAGATTCCTTCAGCGCCCTCTAAACCTCATTGGTTTCAACAACACTTTCTCAACAGTGAGTGAAGTCTTCAGAGTCTCAGGGACCCAGGTTAGAAACGCAGTTAAAAATTCTTCATACGTTCCCAGGGAATCATGAATAATATTTCTAAGTTCAAAAATAGTCCCTACTTCCTTAACAAGGCAAGAAAATTGAGTATGATTTTAAAGCAATACCATGAAGAAAGAAAACTTTCAATATTCTAGTTTAAATGAAGTCAGACAAGAGCGCATGATAAAATGAAAAAAAAAAAAAGAATGGTTTTGATTCCTGGGTCTTTCATGTAAAGTGAGTAATTATTTTTCTAGGTCTCTGGGTCTTCATCTGTAAAACGGGAATAGCCATTTACCTTGCAGGGTTATTGTTAAGATTAAATGAAAGAGATTTGTAAAGCATGTAGTACCATGACTGACACCAAAATATGGCTTAATAAACACTTATTTTCCCTAGGATTAGGATGTCTCCTCACAAGTGTGGTTCCTCTGTGTGTCTGCAGAGGCCCAGGGCAGAATTAGCCATTTTCAGTAAATCTCCTATTTACAAAACCCACTCATTAACTGGTAGCTTTTCTTCCTCACTGGAAATTGCAGAATACAAAGAACAGATGTTTAGTCAAACAGCTCAGATAAAGGAGGACAATTGAAAAGATCTGGGGAAGATTCCAGAAGTTGTCGGTGACCAAGGCAGCTACTCAGCTTCTCTCTATCTCTCTCTGAAGCCTACTGACCTCTTCCCTGTGTCCCTCTCCTTGCTGCCTTTCCTCACCTGCTTCTCTGTTGAAGGCAAGTTCTCTCTGGCTATTAAGGTATGTGGCTGAAAATGCACTCCGTGCCAGACCAGCTGCCACATGGTCTGTATTCAAGCACTCACTACCCCATGAAGACACACTGTCTTTAACAACAGACTTGAACAACAGAAAATCTGGTTGTCTCTGGCAAATCGGGTTTATCTCTGGTACAAGAGAGTGAGGCAAGAGGGGGAAACAGCAGAGGCAGCTGCATCATGAGGACCATGGCCCATCCTTTCTGCAAACACTGTAACTGGGGACAGTTCTAAAAGAAGGAAGAATGAACTAAGCAGGCACTCAAAGAAGACTTACTCAACTTCTCAACAAGATGTTTCCTACTTCTTATTTATCATGAGCTTGGAGGCATCAGGAAGCTGTGGCACAGTGCTGGGGGCCAGCAGGCATCCATGGCTGTCATGGTTCTCAAAAACTAGGATCATGAGCAACGTAGAAATTCAGGCCCTGAGCAACCATGGGAATTATCAACCACTTCCAGAATTAGAAAATGGTTCCAAGCTTCTTGTCTTTCCCGTCTCTTCTCCCACACATTGTAAATACCTCTAGTCAATTCCCACACACATGCCACACACAATCATGCCACTACACAGGTCTGCCAAAAAACTCACTATCCACAACCAATCTTCCCTTACTGCCCTACCTATACTTCTCATAGGTATTCTCTTCTCCTTCTTTTCTTTTTTTCTGCTTACTTTCCCTTGTAATGTCCTCTTTCTTTCATTTCCTAGCCTATTAGCCCTCAATTCCAGAACTAAGTTTGGATCTATAAATAATCATATACTGGGAATATGGTTATATCATATTATATCATATAATGGGTATCCATATGTTTGACACTGAGAAGCAAGAAATGTACCTTACTTTCTTTGTTCTAAAACACGTTTACTCTGGTACTAAGCCTATCACTACTCAGAGTAGTGATAAACTAAATCTCAGACATATTTAGAGAGGCCCTCCTTCTCTAGAGGGTTAATAGTCCCAAAGAGTGTATCCAGTCCTTACCATTGGAGAAAGAGGCCTCTTGACTTCAGACGATCATAACTATCTTTGAGATAGATGTTCATTATCCAACACACACACACACACACACACACACACACACACACACACACACACCATCTGAAGGCAGGTGTTTCCCTTGCCTCTTTCCAAGCTCAGGCATGGCATCTTTTGCTATGGCTGGAACCTAGTGTGTAGACTTCTCATGCATTTATGCTGTCATTCCCATCTAAGCACAGCCATCTCAGGATGGCAGGGAGGAAATTCATCTCTCTCCAAGGTCAAACCACATGTCCTTCCTCCAGTCATTGGAGGCCACTTCCCTTTCAAATAATTCATTTCCTTAGTGAGTCTATATTTTCAAAACACAAAGAGTTAGTAACCTCCCCCTGAAGGCAATAAATGTCCAACTTCTGGGACTCTAGGGTCACTGGCTCTCATTTTTCTAGAGAAAAATGTCTCTCATTTATTCTTTGACTCTTCTTTAACTGTGAGAACAGGACAGACTTTAATACCACTTGCTTTAGCAACTCTCTATAAGTGAAACTTTTAAATTACTGTGTTCGAGGCCTCTTCCCACACTGTTGATTCCAAGGCCATTCTCTGAGAACCTGAAGGTGAGCATTTTGACCATCTATTTGGTACATAAGGGGTCATGGAAAGGAGATACTTCAGACACTGGTGCTCTCAGGCAGCTAGAATAGAGAGGTGACCACACAGACTTCCTAGTCTGGCCTTCCATTTCTTTATCCACTAAGTAGGGAAAATACATGTTATTATTAGCTGTTGTGAGGGTTAAATGGGATGACACTTGAAAGGGTAACACATCACATTGTGCATCAGGTGGCCTAACAGCCATGTCAGGGGTACTGAAAGATGTTACACAGAAAGTTTCTTATTCTGTACAATGAGGGGGCCACCTTCAGAGTGGACTCCAACCAATCAATAAATCTTCCTTCAAAACAGAGTTTAAAACACCCCTCTTGAAGAGCAACAGCTTGCAAAGAATGCTAATCAGAGCAGAAATAAAATAGCAAGCTGAAGACAAAAGACTAAGACCACTCAAGTTATCACCACAGTTCAACAATAAAGTCCAGTAGCCAGCTTTGGGGAAGTATACTACTCATCTGCCCCTTATCCTCTTCCCTACTTCTCATCAGAGCCAGCAAGAGGTCCAGAGGTACCCCCAGGCCAGAGTCTGGGAGCCAATGTCAAGCATGAAGATATGTGAATTGCTCTGATGTTGCCATTCCTGGGGCAAAAGGAAACTCTTCTGCGTAAAGGTAGGTTTAGGAAGCAAGGAAAAATCCAAAGAGTAGAGTTCCAGGAATTGGCAGAAAAGAACTGAAGGCCAAGGGTCTACAACATGAAATATGCATGGCCAAGTAGTCCAAGAATGTGAAGCCAGGAAATATTGCTGTGCTAACCTGAGTAAAGCCAGGGAACACTCAGTAAAAGAGTCCAGAGGTGAGAATGGGGGAGGCAGAACAGGGAGAGGAGTGCTATGCAGGCTCCACAGATAAATGCAAACCTTTGGGCAATAACAGCAATTCTAGAAGTACTGATAAAATACAGCTAACATTTTTGTGTGCTGGGCAATACTTAAAGCATTTACTTAATCTAACAAGACCCCGGGAGGCAGTTTTACTGTCTCCATTTTATGGCTACAGAAATTGAGGCATCAGAACCCACCAAGATGACACAGCTGAAAAGTGTCTGAGCTGGGAGTGTCTTCAGGGTCCAAACACTCACATGGTTCTTATGAGATGCCAGGTACTCCTTGAGGTATCTTATGTATAGTAACTTAATACTTACAGCACCCTATTACATAGGTATTATTATGAATCAGCTATTAAGTTTCTAGATATTTATTTTAAAAATACAGTACTCTGATCAAAGTGGTCAAACATGTATGAACATTTAACAACATTCAGCAATTAGTTGTAAGAGCCCTGAAGCATGAAACAGAAATCCCAGGTCAGACCATTATCCCTGCTACCTGCAAGAGAAATCACACCTCTAAAGAGGGCATGGGCTGGACTAGCATGGGGGCTCTTGGCTTAATGATACTTATTGAGGATTATTGCCAACAACTCTATGATGACGAATATGAGACTCAAATCAGCCCCACTGCAGAGCACTTATTCAATAGCTTATTATATGTAAGATAAGTTCAGGGTATATGTACAACATATACACATACATGCACACACATATGTAAGGTAAGCAGTACATCCTTACAGAATTTGATCAGAGTTCTCAACATGTTTTTTAAAAATAACAATAACACAAAAAGTTAAAAATAGAACTACCCTATGATCCAGTAATCACACTATTAGATATTTACCCAAAGGATACAAAAATACTGATTCGAAAGGAAACATGCACCCCTATATTTATTCCAGCATTATTTACAATTGCCAAATTATGGAAAGAGCCCAAGTGTCCATCAATTGATGAATGGATAAAGAAGATGTGAGTACACACACCACACACACACACACACACACACACACACACACACACGCTGGAATATTACTTAGCCACTAAAAAGAGTGAAATCTTGCCATTTGCAACAACATAGATGGAGCAAGAGTGTATTACGCTAAGCAAAATCAGTCAGAGGAAGACAAGTACTATATGATTTCATCCATATGTGCAACTTAAATAAAACAAGCAAACAAAAGGAAAAAAAGAGAAAAAGAGGCAAACCAAGAAACAGACTCTTAACTCTAGAAAACAAACCAATGGTTAGCAGAGGGGGGTGGTGTGGAGATGGGTGAAATAGGTGATGAGGACTAAGGATGCACTTGTGACGAGCACCAGGTGGCATATGGAAGTGTTGAACCACTATATTGTACACCTGAAACTAATATTACACTGTATGTTAACTGTACTGGAATTTAAGTTAAAGCTGAAAACAATAACAGCAACAATAACAACAACACACACACACACACGGCACAGTATCTGAATCTGGTAGGAAATAAACAAACTAACACTTGTTGGGAGCTTAATTCTGTGTCAAGAACAACTTTAGGCCCTTCCCCCTGATATAAATTGTTCATTACACAAAAGCATTATCTATTTAATTTAAATCTAAGAAATTTCCTTTCAAGACAAAGAACTAACCTTCCAAGGGACACAAATTTAATGAAAAGAGGAATACTGATGAAATTAAGGTATTTGAAGAAGAAATATTTCTATGTTATAGCTTAACGTAGCAGTTAAGCAGTGGAGGAGAGAGACCAATATGCCTTCATGGGGGGCCTGCATCTGGCATCTCAGCACAAGGAACACCTTGCAAAGCCATACTATGACCAGAGTGACAGAGAGCCACACTGGCAATGGTGCCAGAGCAGGAGACCCATTAGGAAGTGTCAATAGGAGAGCCGAGCATTGCTGAGACAGAACTGGGGTACCGGCCTGGACTGGCATGCACAGACCTCCACATTGTCAAGTATGCGCAGAAGAAAGAAAACCAGAGATCAGAAATACAGAGTGATGTTCAGAAAAATGGAAATGGAAGGACACTGCTGCAGCAGAACAATCATGTGCCCTGATAGCTCAAACTCTGCGTTTTCAGACTCATATTTCAAAAGGAATATGGCCATCCTTTCAGCTGAGCTGATGGTGAATAATTATATCCCGTCTACATTTCTTCTCAAATTAGATGGATTTTAAAATACTATGCTGACAGGCAGGTTTCATAGCCATCCTAATTCAATATTTTGATAAAGAATTTCTTCTGTACATCACTAGAGTTTCACTGGCTCATCTTTCCTATGTGGCACAGACCCGGAGGGAAGGGAAGCTAATGTTGAAACTCATCCTTTGACCTCCTAAGTAGTCATGTAAAGAATACCTTTGCTAAGTCAACTATAAGAATAATATTTTTCCTTACTTTTCTTTAATAAAGTAAGGGTTTCTCAAGGAGGCAAATGGCTTCAAACAGCCTCTTATCTGTAGAATCCAGGCAGGCCAGCAAAAAAAAGCGAGTTGCACATCTGGGTTTGAAGCTATCATTAAACTAGCATTTATGTGACTCCTGGTCCTATTGCTGAATTAGAATTGATGTCCTTGGGGAACTGCCCGGCTTCTCTAAGCTTCTCCTTCCCCCTCTGCAAAACAGGTAAAGTTACATCTACCTTGTTGTGGCTTGGCAAGCTTCTACACCTAAACAAATGTAGGTGCAGTTTTCACTGTTGCCAGAAGGTTTAAATGGGGATCATATGACCCCCTGCCAATGAACAAACATTTCATGAAAACTGAGTCTGTTAATTCTAACGTCAGCAACCAAAAGATGAAAAGGAGGGGCTGCTGGGATGTCTAGATGGCTCAGTTGGTTAAGCATCGGACTCTTAATTTTGGCTCACATCATGATCTCACAGTTTTTGGGCCCTATGCTGACAGTGCAGAGCCTTGGGATTTTCTTTCTCTCCTCCTTCTCTCTCTGGCCCTCCCAGCTCTCTTTCTCTCTCAAAAATAAACAAAGAAACAAACACACTTTTTTAAAAAAATAAGAAAAAGGGCACCTGGGTGGCTCAGTTGGTTAAGCGTCTGATTCAGCTCAGGTCATGATCCCATGGTTTGTGAGTTTAGGCCCCACATGAGGCCCTGTGCTAACAGCTCAGACCCTGGAGCCTGCTTTGAATTCTGTGTGTCCGTCTCTCTCTGCTCTTCCCCCATTCATTCTCTCTGTCTTTCTCCATCTCTCTCTCAAAAATAAACATTTAAAAAGCTTTTTAAAAAAAATGAGGGGCTGTTTTAAGAATAATTTTTCTTGGCATTTATTTATTACTTAATCTTTAAAATCCAATCTTAAAATTCCTACAACTGTAATGGTAAAATATTATTCCCTATTTTGAAAAATGATAAAGTACATAAAAAATCAGCATAAAAATTCTGTGCACATCTTAGGACTCACAGGAATAGACATTTGATAAAATCTGCTTGTACTTAACATACCTTCATTTCATGCAGACAACTAGATATTGCTCTCTTATGAGTTTGATTGTTGGATTTAGGTGGTGCATCTGAAATAATGAGACTGTTAATTGGATTTACAATAAATTCTATGACTAAGTAAATATATAGCATTAATATTTTATTAATAATTTTAAGACATGTTAGAAAGGCACATTATACTAGACACTTAGTAATATATGTAAAGTATCTAGTAAATGCTGTCATAAGTAAACACTCAGAAAATGAGAGCTGGTCTTAGTAAATATCCTGTAGAAAATAAGAATATGGTTAGAATAAACTAGAGAAGTGCCAGTGTTCTTTTGGAGCATACCTTGCCAAAATCAAGCCAACATTGTCTGCCTTTTATAAACTACAGCACCCTACATTCCTGAAGAAATCACTTTATTTCACTATGGGGATATTGAACTTTTAAATAGTTATTAGTTGACTTATGTCAACTGTGGCTATTTTTAACTCCCTAATTCTCTTTTCAGGCAGCCATGATTTTTTAAAGTATTTCAATCAGCATATACTAGCGTATTCTCTTGCTTGGTTTCACCATTCTATTAAAAACATCTGAATCTATTGTTCTGTTACTAAAAACGTCACTCCACCTATGACAGTCTATTTTTGTTATACAGCATACACCACAATTGTCAGCTCTTGCTTTTCTAAATGCATCAACTCGATAGAATTCATGGCTGTAAATTTCTAAATCACAATCCTCCACCTTTCACATTCAATAAATCTCTTGCCTCACTTAATCAAAAATTATATCCTTCTCTTCAAGGGCAATACATGGAAGCTTAATGCCATAGAAAATCTATGTATCTAGTAAATCTTGTTTTGCATTCATCTTGCTCGAATATTGATAGCCTGTGGTCCTTCTGAACTTAGAGCTCAGTACAGTAGTGGCTTACATTTCCATATGGGATCTGCATTTATTTCCTCTCCCTTTTGAGACACCATCATACTGATTCTGGAAAAACAAAAACAAAAACAGATAAACCGAAAAGCACAAAGGGAATGACAATGTAATTCACCTGTGAGCAAGAGATCTCAAAATTTCTGTAAGATAAAAAACAGATGGATGAGTCTGAAGACTAATGGAGAAAGATGGAGAAAACTGCAACTAAGAATACTAATGAGTAGACTGCACTCACTAAGAGAAAACAGAACTGCCCTGGAGCGCTGAGAAACACCAGGTGTGGCAGAGGACAGATGTAAAGAATAGGCTTGGAAGGAGGATTAACTGAAAATCTGCAGATGGAACAGCCAACATTCTCCCTCTCACCTACTCCCATGCAGAACACTCTAAAGTGAGATATTTCTCTCCCAGGGAAAAAAGGCATCCTCTGAATATGGTGAATACATTATCTGTGAAGAAGTAGGGCAGTCAGTATAGCAACTAGCACCCTTGAGCAAATCACTCATCATTCTGGCATTAAGGAGTCTGGATGCATCATCTTTGCTTTTCTAATCCCTTAACATAACTGACTCCTTCCCCTTCACTAAGTTCCACCAACATACACAATGCTCCCAGTCTATTTTTTAATCCCACCAATGATGGCATTAAGGATAGCTGAAACCAACAATATAAAGACATTAGGCAAAAAAGATGGAAGATGAACTAGGATAATTCAGGGTCAGAGGAAAAAAGAGAGAAAGAGAAAGAGAGAACAAACCTATTTCTGGTTGGTGTTCCCACAGAGGACAATAGAGAAGATATGGCATAAACCAAGAAGAGGATGCTATGAAAACAGTACAAAGACAAAAAAGCTCTTAGAAATCCAAAAATTGTCAAATTTAAAAAATGACACATTGTAATATTAAATCAAGCTAATATCTCAGAAGGTAGGACAAAGAGATTGAGATAGAAGACCTCATTATGCCTTGACTGAATAATATACATTTTTATTTATTTTCAATTTTTAGAATTAACTTGCAGACAAACTGGGGATACTTTGCTCTAACTACCAATCAGAATGTGTGTATTCTCAACCCTGCCAGTGTAGGATGAAAGCTGTAACTGACCACAGACAGAATGAGGTGAAGGCAAGTGGGGGAAAGCATGTGAACATTTACGTTGTTATCCTCACCGGGTAGTCAGTAAATACTGTCCATTACGATGCAATAGGAAATGGTGGATAATTATTGTTGGGAGTTGAAAAACCTGTGAAGAAACTAGGAGTGGATAGAAGTGCGGAGAAAGACTCAGAGGCCAGTACTATTAAGCTAATTCTTTGTCTATTGTAAAAGAACACTGATAAGTCAAGAAAGACAATTTCATATTAAGAAATGGAGAAAAATACACGAATAGACAAAAGCAAAGACAATGATAAGTAGTTGACTCTGGCAAGTGAGACTGGAGTGAGGAAATTGTGAGAAGCGAAGAATTATTGCTTTTCATTCTGTTTCTATATTATTAGACATTTTAAACCATGAGCATTAAATAAAATATACACATTAATTTTAATGTATTGTTAGAAAAACAAACAGCTTCCATCTACCTCAATCCCAAACCCGTTGAGAAGTTGCCCCTGTGTTTTGTATTTCTTTGGCGGATGCTTAGCATTCCCGGCATTATAGCATCATGAGAGTCATTTTCCAGCCATTCCAAACTTCCTTAAAGGCCATATTTATGTGTTTGATACTGCAACCTATGTCCAAACTAAAGACAAAGAGGTAGAGAGAAATGAGCAGAATTAGTCTTATCTGACATGCATAATCTAATACACTCAGGAAGGATTTCAGCCTTTGAAAATATGCTGAGTTCATCACAAATGAAGTAAACTCTTGATTGCTTAAAATTCTTAACCAGGATTGCTGTGAGTCTCACTACCACTGTTACTCCTGCTTTGCCTCATTTTACCACACAGGAGAGAAGAAACACCCATGTACACATCTCTCCATTTCTGATCTAGTGGAAAAATTTAGTTCCCAAGCATGCCCTGTACAGATTCACATCAATTTCCGTGGACTTACTGAGGTTCAGAAAGGTAACTGTGTAGAACTAGGAGGTATTTTCTTCTGCTTCTTTGTACCTTTTATTATTTTCTTAATTTTGCAAAAATGGAGACATATTACTTTCATTAGATGAAAAGAGAATAAAAGCTCTCAGGGAGTAGGGGGAGATGCAGGAGAATGAGAACTTGAAAGATCTCAATTGTCAAATAAAGGGTGATACATTTCAATTCCACATGATGCACTAAGGAGGTGAGGAAGGAAGTACATACATTTTGATTTTCACTTGCATAGTGGTACAGCTTCCTAAAAGAAACTCTGGTCAAAGAGCCCTGTGTCAACCTTCCCCTTCACTGACTTTAGAAGCTGCTAAAGTCTCTCTTGTCATAATTTTCCTGCTTGTTTTCATTCAGTTCTATGTCACTAAATTCATTTTTCAGTCACTGTATATATTGGGTTTATTTGTTTACACGTTATAAAGATAATACGTGCCCCATACACAAATAATAGAAAACACTGAAACACACATTTAATTTTGCAATCTGCTTAGCAACTTATTGTGAACATTCTTCACATTCCTACTTCAGTAAATATATTTCTCCCAAAATTGTTTATTGATCACAAAATATTCCATCTGGTGCCTGTTTTACATTTTTCTTAATCTTTTATTGTTGTACATTTCAAGTGTTTCTAATTTCTGACTATGATCAATAATGTATTGGTGAATATCTTTATACATACATCTTTGTACACAACTCTAAGATTTCCTTCAGAGAAGGTCGTTAAATATGAAGCTAGTAGATCTAAGGCCATATTCTAAGTCTTCGAAAAAATGTATTACTTAAAATCTTTTTAATTCATTAACATTCATTTTAATCTATATCTTTCTTTTTAATCCACATCATCTCACCATTTTAGGATATGCCCTTATTAAATACAGCATTTTGAGATCGATACATAAAAAAAAAAGGCTGGGAGTGAATATACCAAATGTAGTGGAAGTGAATATGCCAAAATGTCTGTATTTGATTTGATTCAGGGTAATGAGATTATGGATGATTTCATTATTTGCCCTTTACAGAATTTCTCAAATTTTCTCTATGATCACATATTACTTCTTTTAATTTAAATTTGTTAACTTTTATTTTTTTATCTTTCCAAAACAACCTTTTTAAAAGTTTATTTATTCTGAAAGAGAGAGAGAGAGAAGGTGCAAGTGGGGGAGGGGCAGAGTAAGAGGAGAGAGCTAGAATCCTAAGCAGGCTCTGGACTGCTGGCACAGAGCCTGACGGGAGGCTCGAACTCACAAGCCGTGAGATCATGACCTGAGCTGAAGTCGGATGCTTAATCAACCAAGCTACTCAGGCACCCAATTTGTCAACTTTTAAAATCTAAAATGTCAGCATTAATATGTATAGTTTACACACAATTGCCATACCATACCAACTTCCCCTTTTGTCTTCATCTAAGTTGCCCATGGACCTTTGAGAAGATTACATTCAATTCTCTGAAGCTGAAGAAGTGGAAGCCTCCTCATCCAGTGGGAACAAATCCATAAGCCTGGCTCTGTCACTCAGATTTTCTAACTCAGACATAGAGACTATTACTACTAACTGGTAGGTTCTGGAGCTAAAAAGTCATCTAGAGAAGGTATCATGCTAAGTGAAATAAGTCAAACAGAGAAAAACAAATACTGGATGATCTAGCTTTTATGTGAAATGTACTTTAAAAAAAAAAAAAACCTAATACATGAGAACAGACTGGTGGTTGACAGGAGCAGGGATGAAGGGGCAAAATGTGTGAAAAGGGCCAAAAAGTACAAGCTTCCAGATATAAAATAAATAAGTCTTATATCTCATATTTGAAAATTGCCAGAGGAGTAAATCTAAACATTATTATCATAAGAAAAAAATTCTATTACTATATATGGTGACACTTGTCTGGACTTTTTGTGGTGACTATTTCACAATATCTACAAATATAAAAGCATTATGTTGTGCACCTGAAACTAGTATGTTATGCCAGTTATAACTCAATTAAAAAAAAGTCATATAGCATAAGAGCCAGCGTCCACTCCTCAGCTGACTAAAGCCTGGTACATGCCTCGAATGTGGGACGGCGACACCCACAAGTAGAAGAGAGGTCCAACCTGCAGGGAGAAATGGAGGCACATGCCTGGAAAGGCAGAAACATGCCTATGTGTCCTCAGAGAGATACAGAGAGATACCACAATTCCTGAGCTCTAGATCTCGGTCCTGTCCCTGTGAATCTTGGGGCAATTTATTTTCCATCATGTATGATATTTATGAGATAGCCAGTTATAATCATAACAACAACAAAAAGCTTATGTGTGTGTGTGTGTGTACTTCTATATACATACATATATGCATATATATCTACATGAGTTTGTGTTCCTTGGGATCACAGACTACTTACTTGAGCAACATATGACAACTAACTCCATATAAGTTTGGTGGGAGAACATTGACATTCTAAACCTGAAAGCACAAAAGGCGAGCCCATGCACCTCATTCCAGCCTCAATGTAGACAAATGTTTATATATGAGGAGGTTTTAAATAAATTCTGAATCCTTATCTTCTTTGGAAAATATTACAGAGATCAAGTGTCCTGTGCCCCCACTTTTCTGTGAAGCCTAAACTGGCTGGAGTTGAGCAGCTGCTGACCCAGTCAGACACAGCATGTCACCTGCAGCTCACATTGTGCGTCACTCAGGATGTACCTGCTCAGGCACCTTTCCTAGCCAGCTATGTTCCTTTCCTCTACAGTTTATGCACCCCCATAGGAGTAAACGTTCCTGACCCCCTATTCTAAAAGATCTACTCTGAATTTCTCTTCCTTTGCCTGCTTCTGAAGATCTGATCCTTGGGTTCTTTATAACAGATTACATGAAATGCTCACTCCATCTCCTGGATTCTCACCAAAGGCTCACTCTTAACTAAAGTTAACGGCTTGTCATTAAAGGGTGATGTTGGTGCCTGAGGAATAAGGCATTTCATCTGCCTCAGCAGTACATCTGTTGCAAAGGATAAAAGCAAGAAAAATCAAAACTTCCTCATTTCTCCAGAAAACCCTTTTTCTAAATTAGAAGCATCCATTTTGGAAAAAAAAATCTGCAGATTCTTTGACACCACATCATTATCCCAAACCCAAACACAAGCCATGAGGCTGAAGGATCTGATGAAGGATCTGATCTGAACATTAAAATTATTCAGCTCCAATTATGAAATTGCCTGGTTTACAGAAGTGATTAGATGGTGTTCATTTGGGGGCTCTGAAAAACTGTTTTGAAGAAGCAAACAAGGCATCATGGCATTTCACACTTGGATGGGAGCAATGCATGCCAGCTTTGAGCACCTGCTGACCTCCAAGTCTTCTTCACCTTTTTTAATGTACCTTGAAATAACTCAAGGGCAATAAAGGTAACTAAGTAGGGCCACAAAGGAGATCTTAATCTCCAAAGTCTTGAAAATCTGAGGTTCTCAGCATGTGCTAAACCTCAGAGGAAATGTTTTTGATAAGAGTGGATGCTTTTGGAAAACTATTTGTAAAGAAGCAGAATGTTTTCTTTTACCATTAGTTTTTTGAAAGATTTTGACCTGAACCATTAATATTTTTCAAAATGAGCTCAATCCCAGGTGAACTAACATATTTGACAAAATAAAGTCTTTGCTCATGAGATCTGAATGAATTTTTTTCAATTTACCACTTCCAGGAAGAAGATCAAATCTAGAATTGAACAAATTTCAGGCTAATGAGGAATGTCCTGCCTTTTCTCTAGAAAACCAAACTTGTAGGAGGCAGGAGGGAAAGGCATCAACTATAACACTGCCTTCCATATATCAAGATAAAATATTTCTCTGCAGAAATATTCCAAATTGTGCATTTCAAACACTAAGTCAAATTAAGGGTTCAGCCAAGCTTTAACCACAGTCAATATTAGCCAACTATTAGCCAAGTTACTTTAGTTTTTATTAATAATAAATAGAATAGAATAATAAGTAAAACAAAATATATAATTATAAAATAGAATATACACATTTATCCAATTCACTATTCTTCAAGTTTCAAATGGACACAAGGAGACACTGATAAGCTGATTCAGCAGTGAACTGTCATTCTCCAGCAAGAATATTGAGTGTTAACATACCGGACTTGAGACTACAATTAGGTGTACATCTAAAAGGCACTGCACAAGAATCTGGAGGGAATTTGACCCTTTCATTCAACTGTAATGTCAGACAGTCTACAACCACCTTAACATTACATGCTGAATATGAAATGTCTGCTTGTATTCATCACTACAGAGATTTGCAGAGAGCTTTAAATTATAACCCCATGTGAGTAACCACAGGCTTGTTGTAGGTATTTGTTTCATTTTTAGCAAACTGAGAAATAAGGGACTCCAGCGGACAAGGAATAATAGCCAGGAGCCCCCTAGGATAAGACCCTGTGATCTCTGCCAGGTTCTGAGTTTAGATTACCCAAGAAAATTTTGGGCCTCAGTTCAGGTCTCCTTTGAGGTCCGAACCCCAGTACCCCAACCTTATTCCAAAAAGAAAGATGTTGCTATCCTCAGGAAGGAACACTGTGACAAAATGTCAGGTATATTTTTAACAGTAATGACCCTGGTCATGAGAAGGTGATTAAACCAGTTCCTGATTTGCTGGTTTGCTAGGAAATAATCTTAACTGACAAAACAAAGTGGTATTTTTTAGAAATATATATACCACTGTTTCTTCCTGAGCCATACTCCTCTCATAGGAAATATCAGATCTCAGAGGGAAATTAAATCATAAAATGCCGTAAAGTCTCATTTAACAGATACAGTCAGAGAGCACTAAGTTACAGCTGAATGAATTTTCCAGATAACTTGAAATTTACCCCATTAAGCATCAACCTCTTAAAAGCTCACCAGGTAGATACCTAAAGTATATGTAATACAAATGTATATAAATTATAATTTTACAGCATACTATATAAGTTGTAATGTTTTATATAAATATATGAGTCACTTTTTGCCTTTTAAAGCAAAAGGTATTGAACATGTGTGCTTCTTGATAACACAGGTCCTTAATCAAGAAAATGTGTGTATATGGTAATCTAAGATTATTAGTATTGACTAAGATTATTAGTGTCCTAATATTGCTATGCATTTTGATTTGGCTTTTTATAATTTTTCAGTGTCCTTTTCAATTTCAACTGTTTGGTATCATTTCAGGATAGTTCTAGAGTCTTTGTCAACCACCTGAAATCTCTTTTGTTCTAATTCCTTATTTCTAATTTGCTATGGACAAATAGAGCATATTTTTAGAAGTGTGTGTGTGTGTGTGTGTGATGATTGTAAGCCAGCCTGTAAAGACTCCCACAAAAGTACAGTGTACAATATATTACGTTACTAGAAACTACAGCCACATCTTTTACTTCTCAGACTGGCTCTTAGCTAAGCTCCCAATAGTTGATGTGGCTGGTTAGGTGACATCCCGATAAATGAGGTACTAATGAAGTGTGATATTATATAAATTTTTTTCAATTAAAGATTTAAGGAAACAATTTAAGTTTCAAGACTGACTTATTTCTATCCCCAAATTATGCAACCTTGGGGTGCAATGTAAATAAAATATTATTGAGGATAAAGCATAATTTAATGCTTAGAGAGAAAAGTATTAATTTGGGATCACAAATGTATGGGGAGAGAAATAAAAGGCAGCATATTAATGAACATTCTTCTGATGAATGTTCAAAGAATTATACCAGTCATGCACTTCAAAGTCCCAGGTTCAACGTGTTCACTTGTTCCAGCATGCCTGGGCCCTGGCTGCAGATTCTTCTTCTGAAAGTCAAAGGAGGAGCAGTACCTCACTGTGTTTTTAAACTCTCCTAGATAATGATGTAAGAGGGTGGAAACCACAAGGACTAACCCCTTCAGATGATTACCTCCCCCAAGTACCACTTTCCTGTTTTTATACTAATATTTCCCTTCTTTCTTCCTCTTCACCCCCAAGACTGTTGTTCTCTTCTTCCTCTATTTCTCTTTTCCCTTTTCTCCTGCCCCACCCCCATAGGCTTGGCAAAGGCGCTGGTGCTCTTTTCAAAAAGTGTGAGATCTTCTGGTTTTTCTAGGGCACTAATACATGTTCTAAACTTACTTTGCTCCAAATGAACATCTCCCAACATTCTGTGCTTTCCCACACATGTTGCTCTTTCTTCCCTATTCACCTGATATCTTCTATAATGCCTAGTGAATAGTGGGCATTAGCTCTAAAGACATATACATATAATGTACTTTTAAATAAATTGATGTTATTTGTACACAATAAGGAGACGGAAAATATACACATTTATTTACATGTGTTGTTTTCAAAGCACTTCTATATCCATGGTCTTAATTTAAACGTATAGCAAGCCAACGGTTTAAATGAATCCAAGTTAGTCATTTAATATTTTGCCTGCCCAGCATTTGTTTACTTTTCTTCTGATACCAGCACTGATTTTCCCTCATGAAGGATTCCTACACTTCTTCTATTCCAAGTGATACGGGTGGCACTAACTCCAGTCCTGGCTCCACACATGGTCATATGATAGATGTGTGGCCTATAGGACAAAACATCCCCTAGACTCTGGTGATTGATTCAAGGATGAGCACTTGTCAAGAGACAGAGGGGGGGATGGGGAGAGGGAAGGGAAAGGAAGGAAGAGAGAAGGAAGGAAGGAAGGAAGGAAGGGAGGGAGGGAGGGAGGGAGGAAGGAAAAAACTGAATTCTGGGACTTCTGTGAAATTGTTCGAAAAACAAAATAACTTATTTTTGGAAGTTACTGTGAAATTATGATGTAAATTAGTTTAATATTACAAGGGAAGGACATTACAAGGATACCAGAACTGAGAAAAGGAGAAAAACTATTGACTTTTAATGACATCTTTTGAACCCCTTAATCCAGACAACATCTAAAGCCCACATAGAACATTTTTGGTAACTGAACCAATAAGAAAAGTTTATGTACAACAAAACAATCAACAGAAGGTAATTATAGGTTGGGAGAAAATATTTATAAACTATATATCTGATAAAGGGTTAATAACCAAAATATACAAAGACTTCCTACAACACAACAACAATCAATCAATAAACAAATAAAATAACACAATTTAAAAATGGACAAAATACCTGAACAAACATTTCCCTAAAGAAGACATACAAATGGCTGACAGGTACATGGAAAGGTGCTCAATCAACAGAGAAATGCAAATCAAAATCACAGTGAGATATCACTCACACCTGTTAAAATGGCTATTGTCAAAAAGACAAAAGATGGCAAGTATTGGCAAAGGTGTGAAGGAAAAGGAAACCCTTGTACAATATTGGTGGGAATGTAAATTGGCATGATCATTATGGAAAACAGTATGGAGTCTCCTCCACGAGTTAAAAATAGAACTGCCATATTATCAGACAATCTCACTTCTGGCGATATAACCAAAGGAAATGAAAACAGGATATCGAAGGGATATCTACACTCCCATGTTCATTGCATTGTTATTCACAATACTAAGATATGGGAACAACCAAAGTATCCATCTATGAATGAATGAATAAAAAGATGTGATATATGTACCACATACATATATGAATATTTTTCAGCTATATAAAAAGGAGATCCTGCCATTTGTGACAACATGGATAAACCTGGAATACATTTTGCTAATTAAGTAAGCCAGAAGGGGAAAGACAAAATATATAAATCTCACAGGCAAAACCTAAAAAAGTTGAACTCGTACAACTCATAGCAGAATGGTGGTTTACAGGGTGGAGGTCAAAGGGTACAAACTTTTAGTTAGGGTAAGTTCTGGGGAATCTAATGTGCAAAATGGTGACTACAGTTAATACTTTATCTGAAATTTGCTAAGAGTAGATCTCACTTGAAAGATCCTTGTAAGAAGGCACTTATTACAATGAGCACTGGGTATTATATGCAAGTGATGAATCACTAAGTTCTACTCCTGAAACTAATGTAACGAGAAGATGTGGTATATACACAATGGAGTACTACATGGCAATGAGGAAGAATGAAATATGGCCATTTGTAGCAAAGTGGATGGACCTCGAGGGTGTCATGCTAAGTGAAATAAGTCAGGCAGAGAAGGACAGATACCATATGCTTGCACTCATAGGTCTAACAGGAGAGGCCTGATGGAGGACCATGGGGAGGGGAAGGGAGAAAGAGAGTTGGGGAGAGAGAGGGACCCAAAACCTGAGAGACTATTGAATACTGAAAATGAATCGAGGGTTGGAGGGAGAAGGGGGAGGGGAGGAAAGAGGTGGTGGTGATGGAGGAGGGCACTTGTGGGGAAGAGCACTGGGTGTTGTATGGAAACCAATTTGACAATAAACTATTAAAAAAAGAATAAGGTCTTGGAATACTTAAGTCACAAACTTAAGAAATAAAACTATTTCCCACTAAAAATAGAATTTAAATAAAATTTGGGGGAAGAAGGAGTAGATCTTTTCACCACACACTCACACACACACACACACACACAAATGATAACCATGTAAGGTGATGGATGTGTTAATTAATGTGACTATGGTAAGCACTTCACAATGGATATGTATGATAAATCACCACATTTTACCCATAAAAATCATACAACCTAAATATATATAATTTTTATTTGTCAATAATACTTCAATAAAGCTGGAGGTGAAAAAAGCCATCTGAATAGGCTTTTTCCATTTCAAAAGAGAAAAAGTCCTGACTAGCCCAAAGATTAATAGCACTGAGGATTAAGTTTGTTATATGACCTATCTCTGACCCATGAAAGTTAAACTGTGGAAGGTTTAGGGGACCATGATAGTTCTCCCTCTACTACCATGCTCCCCATACCATTATTCCTTCTCAACGCAGTGTCATAAAACATAAACATCCCTGTGGTAACACTTAGGGATAGTCAGGAAACAACTTTCAAAATAAATTAGTCAATGGTTTTCTTAAAAAAGTACATTGTTGCTACAAATTTATTTTACACAGTTCAGATAAATTTACCAAATATTGACTGCTTTCACATTTCTACTTATCTACATACAGTATGGGTGAATATAATCACCCATTGTTCCCCACATTGTTTTTTCCCCCTCTTGGTAACAAATGAACTTGGTCTTTCCTTTCAGAGTCAGGTGAGTCACTATGCCATGTGACAAAAATAGAAATTATTCAAGCAGAGTACATTTTTAAATGTCATAAACTAGGACAAAGAAATAAAACAGATCAAAACTTGTCTATGTGGCCTGACTAAATAATTCAACAGCGATGGTTCTGGAAATTCAGGTGGCTCTCAGTAGTTAGAGTTAAAGATCTCAGCCCCAGGCACAAGGAGGCTTGCTTCAGCTATTTCAATAATGCCTACCCATTCTCAGCCCACAGTATTGGTCAGTGTGTGCTCACCTAGCTTCTTCCATAAAACAGAACTTAACAAAACAACAGGAAAGGAATATAAACCCATAGACTCATGTGAAATATTGGCTAGTAACTGCTGCTGATAGGAATAGGATCTGTCCCTCTACTGGGTAAAATGTCAAGGTCAGTATGGTCAATTTTCACATGTGTGAAGATGAAAGGTCATCAAGCCTTGGGGATTAATTTTGTTTTGTTTTCCATTTGTCCATAACACACACACACACACACATATACACACACATGCACACACACAATCAACCCTTATTATTAGCATATTCTGGATTTGCAAATTTGCCTACCTGCAAAAATTTGCTACCCCAAAATCAATACCAATGGTGCTTTGTGAACACGTGCAGACATGAACAGGGTCTACAAAAAAATGCTAGCCACACGTGTTCCCAACTGAGGTAAACAAGGTGATACCTTGATTTCTTACCTCAGCTGTCATATTATTAAAAAATATCCCTTTCACGGTCTATTTAGGGCCACATTTTGCACATTTTGTGTTTTTTGTTGATAATTTCACATTTAAAATGGTCCCCAAGTGTAATGCTGAAGTGCTTTCCAAAGCACAAGACGCTGTGATGTGCCTTATGGAGAACAGGATGTGTTAGGTAAGCTTTGTTCAGGTAAGAGTTATCGTGTTATTGGCTATGAATTCAATGTCAATGGATCAAGAATATATATTAAATAAGTTGTCACATAAAACAAGGTTATGTATTGATGAGTAAATGATGATGTTATGACCAGAGCCTCATAGGAGTCTAACCCTATATTTTCCCTAGAAGCAGTGGTTCAGTGACTTTACAAAACAAATAGTGTGAACAATGAGACTTGGCTGTTAAAATGCCATTAATTGACATTGTGTACAGACAGACCTTCATTTATACAGCCATATTTTTAAAAGATTTTTTTAACTTTTATTTGTTTTTGAGAGAGAGACAGAGTGTGAGTGGGGGAGGGGCAGAGAGAGGGAGACACAGAATCCGAATCAGTTTCCAGGCTCTGAGCCCACACGGGGCTCCAACCCACTAGGGGTGAGATTATGACCTGAGCCAAAGTCAGACACTTAACCTACTGAGCCACCCAGGTGCCCCTATACAGCCATTTTTTTTAGGGGAAGGACTACATGACCCTTTCTATATTCTAACTGAATGTCCAGAGATACAGTCGTGGTGAGAACATTCAGGACCTGCTTCACCCAGTCGCGGCAGAAAGGAAGGTTGTAAATTCCCTGTGTAGGATGATCTTACAGAGGACTTGGAAGATGAAAGAGCTGACTTTGAGCCAATTAATCACTGCTTCTTCTCATGAGTCCCAGTAATGATATTCATGGAAGAACCATGGAAACTGCTTACCTGAGAAACAGCAAAACAAGGTACAACTACTAATTAATGCCGAGCTCCCTTTCCCTGAACCAGGATATAACCTTAGAATCTGCCTCACCACAGGTGGCAATTAAGGTGGCAATCTTTGTGTTTGCTCCCTACCTCTCAAGTTTAAGCAAGGCATTGATTTTTCTACCAAAGTCTAACAGGTTGTAGCCATAGTGACCAGGGTTCTAATGTCAGCATCATTGGGCATAAACACACACGGCATACCTGCCAGGTAAAACGTGATGCACAACACAACACTCACTTTAAGAGTGCGGGAACCAAAACATCTGGTTATATATTGTGCACTGAATTTATACATTTAGTTTCATTCCCTCTCAAAACCTATTAATACAATAACAAATCATAAACACACAAGCACTGCAGTTCACGAATTTCACTCATGCTCACAAACTTTAAAACTAGATTAATTTCTTGGTCCTCACTAGGAAGAGGAAAACCAAGTTCACTGGAAATATAAGAAAATTCTTTAATATGAAATAAAATGGAGAAACACATTAACAAGAGAGATGGGGTGTGCCTGCATGGCTCAGTCCGTTAAGCATCAGCCTTCAGTTCAGGTCATGGTCTCATAGCTCATGAGTTCAAGCCCCACATCAGGCTCTGTGCTAAAAGCCTGCTTTGGATCCTCTGTCCCTCTCACTCTCTGCCCCTCCCCCACTCTCTCTTTCTCAAAAAATAAACATTAAAAGAAAACAACAAAGAGGAAAAATTACAGAAATATTATCAGAAGATAACTACAAACTATTTTGATAGCATCAGTGATAAGACTGTATATTGCGTGCATCAAGGCAGAGTGTGCCACAAAAGAAGAAATATTTAGAGAAATATAAGAACTCTTTGAAATGAAAACTACAAGAGCAGTAATTGAAAGAATTCAACTAAAGAGTGAGGAAACTTAAGGAAACTTCTTAGAAAATAAACACAAAGACAAAAATATGGAAAAAGAAGAGAAAGGATCAGAAAATTAGAGAAATAGACTAGAAGCTCCCAAAAGAAACTGTACAGACAAAAGATAGAATAGAATAGAATAAGAATTGAATAGCAAAGGATGCCAAATTCATAAACCTGAAAGATAAAAGTTTCCAGATTTAATGGGCTAACCTACTACACCTGACAATGAATAAGACAAATCAAAGACCCATCACCAGTACATCAGCAATAAAACCTAACGGAATGAAAAAAATTGTCATATGGAAGAAATCAGGAGTCAGATTGGCACAGGTGTCTCAACACCAACACCAGAAGCTAAAACTTGAAGAAATAATAACATCTTCAAGATTCAGTGGGAAGAATGATTTCCAAAATTATATACTTATCCAAATTAGCAATTAAATGTGATCATAAGGGCTTTTTAAGTATGCAAGTCCTCAAGAAATTTACCTGCTGTACCCCCCTATTTTAGAAAGTACCTGATAAACAATGTTCTCCACCAAAATGACGGGAAAAGAAAGACATGGAAATAAGGAAACTCAGGACCTAACAAAGAAGCAAGGCAAAATGTGTCCTAGAATGGTAAAGAAGGGAAGTCTAGCGTGACCATTGTGTCCAGTCCCAGAAAGCACTAATCCTGACTAGAGCAGAAGCAAAGAGGGCTCCCCAGAAAGGTCCTCTCTAAAAAACCGATTTAAAACTAACATATTACCTACTATGTTTCAATGTGTTAAGAGTTATTTAGAGGGGCACCTGGCGGCTCCATCAGTTAAGCATCTGATTCTCGATCTTATCTCAGGTCTTGATCTCAGGGTCTTGAGTTCACACCCCACACTGGGCTCTGCACTGGGCATGAAGACTGCTTAAGGGGTAGGTAATAATCCCATATTACATACTTGGTAGTTGCTAAGAGATTAAATCTTAAATCATCTCACCACAAAAAACAAAATTGTAATTATGTGACATGATTAAAGTTCTAGCTAATGCTATGATAGTAATCATTTTGGAGTTTATAAATGTATAAAATCAATACTTGTATACTTTAAACTTATATATTATTATGTCAATTTTATTTCAATAAAGCTTGAAAAAATTTTTTTAAATAAAGAAAAAAGAGATTTAGATATGACAGAGTTTAGGAATAATTTTTTCATCCATAAAATTGAGTAGACTAGCAGATCTCCAAATCCTTTCCAGTTTAAACAACCTCTGATCTCTAACCTATGATCCCAAATTCTTTAAAGATGAAAATCTACATTTTAGAGCCAAGGTCAAAGATGCATAGTTCATGCACTTACTTGGGAAATGGGCCAAACAATAATATTTAGAAAAAACATTTTATTTATACCAGGATTTTAAAACTTGGCTAGTTAGCCTAATAAGCTTCCTCCAGTCAAACCACACAGAACCCACCTCCCCACCCTCTTCCAGGCACGGATTTCTAACTGTGATTCCCAGAGAAGGAACTGTAAGCAGGTGACAAGAAATGCCCTTGCTAATATTGGCATCTCTCACAGACATGCCACCAGTCTCCAAAGAGAATCCAAAGGTTAAGAAACCTTAAGCCTTAAGCTTAAGATTCATATTAGCCAACTTATCCTTATATTTGCTAATGACCAAAAATAAAACCTTAAATACATGTAAAGTATTCTATATAACTGGGAATAAATGTGTATTTCCTATGAAATCTTTTTTTTCTCTTCAACCTCCATGTAATTCCAAAGATCCTGCTGGTCGTATGTTTCTTGTTCAGTAGAAATGAATTTCCAACTTAAGCAATGAATATAAAACAAGAGACAAGAAACTTTTCATACTTTTCCCTCTGGTTTATAGCTTCACTATCCCCCTAACCTTTACCTTTATTTGTATCTTGCTATGGCCTCCCTGGCCTGATCCTATCTGCCGTACTTTCTCCATCCTCCCTGTCATTATCGGTGGGTCACTGTCCTCAGATACCTTCTTGCCCGATGATTTACAACTCTACTGTTCCTTATGCCAAACCGCTGGGGAAGAACCATCAAGAAGTTTGAGGGCAAGGCCAAGAAAACCTGCTGAAACCCGCTCAGCTTCTTCAGGAAATCAGGACAAAGTTGAGAGTCAATTCTGGGCTTCCCCTTGTACTTTCTTCAATACTAATTCCATGATATCACATGAAACCTGAGGAATCAGGTAATCCAGGAGGAGAGTGGTCAAAAGATAAATAAATGACCACATGTGACTTGGCCTTGGAAGATATTCATCTGAAGATTCCCAAGATTTGCATTCACATTAACACTGCATATTTTGGGGGTGCCTGGATGGCTCAGTCAGTTAAGCATCAGACTTTGACTCAGGTCAGGATCTCACAGTTCATGAATTTGAGACTTGTATCAGGCTCTGTGCTAACAGCTTAGAACCTGGAGCCTGCGTTGGATTGTGTCTCCCTCTCTTTCTCTGCCTTTCTCCTGTTTGTGTGCTCGTGCTCTCTCTCTCTCTCTCTCTCTCTCTCTCTCTCTCTCTCTCAAAAAGAAATATATAAACATTAAAAAATATAAATATTAAAGCTGTATATTTTTAAATCTGGCTAAACTAACTGGGACTCTTAATATTTAGGGGGAGGCACCGTCCACTCCGCGTGTTTACGGCAGATTAAGGGACAGTTCAATAGCTTTGTGCAGACAGCAGACAGTACAATTTATTACATTGGAAGAACCTAATTCTTCTAGATCAATATATCTCTGTACACAAAGCTTACATGAAGAAACAGTTACAGTCCCTGACAGGGATTGCAAATTTACCTGCCTGGAGGAGTCGGGAGGTAACATCAATGACTGGCCATACGCAGCCATAGGCAAGAGGGAGACCACAGGGAACTGAAGAGAGCAGGCCCCATCTGAGAGGTGACAGATACTTACTTACTCCTGCCATTTGCTATTGTGCAACAGTTTGTGCCTTTTGTCTCCTGATGCTTCATTCTTGAACCATAAAATGTCCCAACTTTTCAAACACTGGAAAGAAAAAAACTCTAAATTTAAACCAACCAAATCTATCACATTATAGAGAAACATGCAAATTTTTATCTTTGCCAGCCAAATGGCTTTTCAAGAAGACAGTAGTATCAGGAAGGTTTAGAGAGCCCTCTGGGAGACTGTTCCAAATTTCAAATACCTCAAACGTGACCTCGGGCTCTTTGCATGCACCGTTCTCATCAACATCAGCAGGAGTTAAGAATTTATCAGATCAATTATATCAAGATTTTCAAATGGATGCCTTCTTTTGATCTCTCCTATATCAAACACTTATTTCATAATCCTTTGAAATATGGATGCTAGTCTAAACAAAGAATGCTGATTTTTTTCTATTTAAGAAAATATTTGTACTAATAAGAGACCAAAAGAAACTTTATGTAAAATGACAAAAAAATCCATTTTCTGTGGCTTGCATTAAAACTTTCTATGTAAAATTAGGTAAAAGTGTCAGGAGCTATTCTTACAATCTTGACTGCTCAGGAAGGATCTAGGGGTATGAGAGCAGCTGAGCGTCAGGACATTATGGGTGTTTTTTCCTCAACAAGTGTTTGGCAGACATTGTTCCCACAGGATAGGATTGTTCAGCCCCTTCATCAATCTCAAATTTTAAGATTAAACTAGTATTTTTATTGGGGCTCATGGATTAGAGGAGATCATGAAAAAAAGAAATGGGTTGGCAAGAGAGAAAATTCAAATACCAGGCAACATCCTAAATTGAATTGCCTTGAAATAACCTAACAACAAGGTCATCAAAGTTTAGAACATTTCAAGGGTCAAAAGCTCAGAATCCCACAGCATTTCTAATTAGCAAAATTCAGTTCATAGAAGGAAGCTAAGCTCTCAAGATTAAATCCAGTTGACACTCCTGACCATTTCCACTTAACCAGTCCACCTGACTAAGCCATGGGTTTCTTTCCTCTGTAAGACATCTGACCGATTTTACACTGGACAATTACCACTAGTCGGTTATTTTCTAGAATAACCCACACATACATTTAATGTTCACTTTGAGTTCCTTATCTTTCTCTCAAGTCAGTTTATGCCAGTTCTCTTGCTATTGCAATTACATAATTTAAATAAATGTTACACAAACTGATCCAATGGGAGTGTGGGGAGTTTTGGAATTCTATAAAAACCTGATTGAATATTTCAGAAAGAGTTGACAAAGGCAAGGAAACTATTGTGGGTAAGGTATTTGTGAGATAGCGTGAGATATTTTTAACAATCCAGACAGATTCTGCTTTCAGGGTGCCTCACAACTCCTTAGCTTCTAGCTCTGCTTTTAGTAAATTGAAACCAAGAGACACAGGACATAGTGCTTTGTGGGTATGGGGGATGCAAGGAAGATGACTGAGCTCTCCTCAGAACACTTATAATCAAAAGAGGGTCCTTGACTCTTCATCAAATATTAGTGAACAACACGCCCTATGTATGTATTAGGGCACCTGGGTGGCTCATTCAGTTAAGCATCTGACTCTTGATCTTGACTGAGGTCATCATCTAATGGTTCATGGGCTAAAGTCCTGCATTGGGCTCTGAACTGATGGCACAAAGCCTGCTTGGGATTCTGTCTCCCCTTCTCTCTCTGCCCCTCACCTGCTTGTGTGGTCTCTCTCTCTCTCTTTCTCTCTCTCTCAAAATAAATACTTTTTAAAGTAATTACTTATTAATTAAAAACAAAATAATTAAAATTAATTAATTAAAAAACATGTATGTATTGTTTTCATGAGTCCTTCCTTCTTGCATCTTCCTGTTTGAGTATAGTAGACACACAATGTTACATTAGTTTCAAGTGTACAGCACAGTGATTGGACAATTCTATACATCTCGCTATGCTCACCACAAGCAATGTGACCATCTGTCACTGTACAACACTGTTATTACGCCACGGACAACATTCTCTATGCTTTGCCTTTTATCCCCATGACTATTTATTCCATAATTGTAAGTTTATCTCCCACTCCCTTTTACCCATCTTACCCATGCTCTCCAGCAGCCATCAGTTTGTTCTCTGTATTCATAGATCTGATTCTGCTTTTTGTTTCATTGTTCATTCATTTGTTTTTTAGGCTTCCACATATGACTGAAATCATATGGTATTTGTCTTTCTCAGTCTGACTTATTTCACTTAACATTATACACTTTTTGTCCATCTATGTTGGGCCAAATGGTACAATCTCAGGCAGAACTTTCCAGAATGCTTGGTGAGAAGTGATGGAGCTGTGGCCGCCCAATCTGTGCCCAGCAACATGTTCCCTCCTGCTTTCCCACACCGACCCTGGCCCGCTCACCAGCTGTAGAAAATGGTGAAAGAAACTAATCACTATGATGTTTTAGGGGTCAAACCCAATGCCACTCAGAAAGAATTGAAAAAGGTTTACAAGAAACTGGCTTTGAAGTACCACCCTGATAAGAATCCAAACGAAGTAGAGAAGTTTAAACAGATTTCTCAAGCTTATGAAGTGCTTTCTGGTGCAAAGAAAAGGGAATTATAGGACAAAGGAGGACAACAGGCAAGTAAAGAAGGTGGAGCAAGCGGTCGTTTTGACGCCCCCATGGACATCTTTGATACATTGTTTGGAGGTGGAGAAAGGACTCAGAGAGAAAGGAGAGGTAAAAATTTCATACATCTGGGGCAACTGGGTGGCTCAGTTGGTTAGTCATCTGACTTCAGTACCAGTCATGACCTCACGGTTCAAACCACCGCATTGGGTTCTGTGTAGACAGCTCAGAGCCTGGAGCTTGCTTCAGGTTCTGTGTCTCCCTCTCTCTCTCTGCACCTCCCCCACTCACTTTCTTTCTCTCTCTCAAAAATAAACATTAATTTTTTTTTAATGTTGTGCCTCAGGTCTCTGTAACCTTACAAGATTTATATAACAGTGCAATAAGAAAACTAGGTCTGCAAAAGAATGTGATTTGCAACAAATGTGAAGGCTGGGGTGATAAGAAAGGAGTGCAAATAAGAATTCGTCAGATAGGACCTGGAATGGTTCAGCAAATTCAATATGTGTGCATGGAATGCCAAGGCCATGGGGAATGGGTCAGTCCTAAAGATAGATGTAAAAAATGCAGTGGAAGGCAGAGAGTTCAGGAAAACAAGATTCTAGAAGTTCATATTGACAAAGTCATGAAAGATAGCCAGAAGATAACATTCCATGGTTCAGGAGACTAAGAACCAGGACTGGAACCAGGAGATACTATTATTGTTTTAGATCAGATAGGCCATGCTGGTTTTACTTGGTGAGGAGAGGATCGTCTTTTGTGTATGGACATACAATTGGTTGAAGCACAGTATGGCTTTCAAAAGCCAGTGTCTACTCTGTTTTTTTAATTTTTTAAATGTTTTTTTGTTTATTTTTGAGAGACAGAGAGAGACAGCATGAGCAGGGGAGAGTCAGAGAGAGAGGGAGACACAGAATCTGAAGACAGGGTCCATGCTCTGAGCTAGCTGTCAGCCCAGAGCCCAATGCAGGGCTTGAACCCACGAACTGTGAGGTCATGACCTGAGCTGAAGCCGGACGCTTAACCGACTGAGCCACCAAGGTGCCCCTCTACTCTTGACAACAGAACCATTGTCATCACCTCTTATCCACGTCAGATTGCCAAGCATGAAGATAGTAAGTGTGCTAAATGAAGGCAATCCGATTTTATCATAGACCATATGAAAAGGGTAATCTAGTCATTGAATTTTAAGGTAAACTTTCCTGAGAATGGCTTTCTCTCTCTTGAGAAACTCTCTTTGCTGGAAAAACGCCTACCTGAGAGGAAGGAAGTAGAAGAGACTGATGAAATGGACCAGGTAGAACTGGTGGGCTTTGATCCAAATCAGGAAAGATGGCACCATTACAACGGAGAAGCCAATGAGGATAATGAACATCTTCCTGGAGGTGGTGTTCAGTGTCAGACCTCTTAATGGGGCCTCTGAATAACCTGCTGGCATCTTACATGCGGTAGTGAATGAGAGAAGGACTATAATCATAGCTCACTCCTTACTATTGTTTTTGTTTTGATATTCAGCTATAGTAGTGTTTAAAAGTTAAATGAAGAATAAACTCAAATATAAAAACTCTGCCTTTGCCTTGTATGTATGATGACTTTGGTGAGCAAGATAAGTTTAACACTTATAAAAACTTTTAAAAAATCTCACCTAGCATTTGTTAGACCATACCTTATAACTGATTTCAGCTCTATGTATATGAAATAGCTTAGACTGAAATGCTAGGTGTATATATTGACTTCAGTGTATGACCCTTAATTAGCAAGCTATGAAGTTAAAACTTGTGTTTAATTGGCAATCAGAAAAAAACTTAATATATAGAGAAGTGTTGGTCTCTATTTCTATTAAGTGGGATTCTTTGTAATGCTTCTGCATTTATTCTATTGCCTCAACTATTACTTGAAGGTAGCAATTTGACCTGTGGCATCAGTGATAGAAAGGATAGCTTTCTAAAGAAGGGGTGTATCATAATCTGCTATTGGAGGGCTTGCACTTATGGAATTGCATTTCCTTCTGCCATGCTATCTTTTATATATATTAATATATAATAGATATAATATATTAATATATATAAAATCAGTCCTGATTACACCTTTTTTTTTCATTCTCTTTGGACCATGATAAGCTTCAGAGTAGTGACTTTGGGGGCGGGGTAACTTAGAGTGAAGAGATATTTAAATGGAGAAGTTAATTTACATGTATGAGCTAAGAAGGTGTTTTTTGAGGTATATTACAGGCTTACTTTAAACCATCTAACTTACTCCTTGAAGTAACTGTAATTTAATGTTGGTAGGATAGCAAACTATGATGAATAGCTTTAATTGTATGTTTAAAAGTTATGTTCACAAGCTCAAATCTGGATAGCAGAATTAAGCAATTCTTGAACTGTATGAATGTCTCATTAATATACTGATTACCAAAAAAAGGTGCAGTCTCATCCTTTTTAAGGCTTTGTAATATTCCAGTGTGTGTGTGTGTGTGTGTGTGTGTGTGTGTGTGTGTGTGTACCACATCCTCCATATCCATTCATTTATCCATAGATACTTAAGATGCCTTCATAGCTTGGTTACTGTAAATAATGGGAAATAAACATAGTGATGCCTTTATCATTTTGAATTAGTGTTTTTGTTTTCTTTGGGTAAATACCCAGTAGTGGAATTACCAGATCATATAGTATTTCTATTTTTAATTTTTTGCGGAACTTCCATACTGTTTTTCACAGTGGCTGCACCAATCTGCTTTCCCACCAACAGTGAATGAGGGCTCCTTTTCCTCCATATCGTCTCCAACACTTATGTCTTTTTCATTCTAATTATTCTGACTGGAGTAGGGTGATATCTTACTGTGGTTTTAATTTGCATTTTCCTGGTAATTAGTAAAGTTGTCCAATCACTAATCATAAATCCCTTTTTAATTTACTGACAAATTTATTGGCCAATGCTAATCACATAAGATCATTCCAAGTAAACCCTATTTTCAATATGAACAAGGTAGCACTTCTACCAAAATTTATATTTGTAGCCTTTAGGTATTAAACCATTGTCAAGATAAATATTATCTCCTCAGTCTAACATCCTAGCATGACAATCAGTTGCAAAGTTAACATTTCAGTGGACCAAAATCACAGTAATACCTATGGAAACTCTCCACTATGAAGTTGCCTTTTTTTTTCTTGATCTCATAAAAAATGTTCATGTGAAATAGTCATAATTAGGTCAAAATTTTGAGAAGCAATAATCATTAGTAATTTTCTGTGCCAGACCCGACTAATAAACATAGACACACCATCTATGTTTACACGGTTATTTCTCACTGAGAAAATCAAGTGCCAGAGAAAACAAGTAAGTTGCCCACAGTCACTGTCTGCAATATGAAAGGCAATAGCCAGGATTGTCCTCTGGTCTCTTGAGCTCCAAAGCCAGTATTCATCAATACAATGCTGTCAAGAGCCCCCAGAATATGTCATTCTAATGCCGCTCAACAGTCTTTAGAATATCTAGATTTTTTTAATGGCTTCAGTTTGGGTGACTCAATAAGTTAAGCATCTGACTCTTGAATTCAGCTCAGGTCATGATCCCAGGGCTGTGACACTGAGCTGCACATCAGGCTCTGCAGTGAGTGTGGAGCCTGCATAAGTTTCTCTCTCTCTTTTTCTCTCTACTACTCCCATTAGCACTCTCTCTCGCTAATATTAAAAAAGAAACTATTAAAAATGGTCTCATATAATTTTTAAGTCAGTGGTTATAACATATAATTATATAACTTAAAAATACTAAATGATCCTGCACAAAATTTCTTTGGAACAAAAAAAATATACATATATATTACTAAACATATATATTACTAATAAGAAAGTACTTCAAAGGAAGGATATAAAAAGAATAATTCTGGGATTTTAAACTCATGTGTACAAATGCAAATACAAGTGCAATTTGTACTCAGCACTGAGAATAATACTAAGGCGTCTAAGATAATATTATTGTCCTCAAGGAGCCTGTGGTCTGGGTGAGAATGAGATAATTAAGCAGCTGTAACATGATATCCCAGCGATTCTTTTTTTTTAAATATAATTTGTTGTCAAGTTGTCTAACATACAGTGTATACAGTGTGTGCTTGGTTTTGGGAGTAGATTTCTATGATTCATCACTTAACACCCACTACTCATCCCAACAGGTGCCTTCCTCAATGTCCATTACTCATTTTCCCCTCACCCCACCTCCCTGCCAGTAATTCTAATAGAGATCCACCCTAAATACTGCAGAAGCAAGAGGTGATGAAAACTCTCAACAAATTGGGGATAGAAGGAACATATCTCAATACAATGAAAGCCATATATGACAAGCCCACAACTAACATCATACCAACAATGAAAGGTTGAGAACTTTTATTCTAAGACCAGGAACAAGATAAGGGTGCCAACTCTCATCACTGAAATACTGGAAGTCTTACTAAAATGATCAAGCAATATAAGGAACTAAAAGGCATCCAGCACAAAAATAGACACATAGATCAGAACATGGAACAGAATAGAGAGCCCAGAAATAAGCCCACACTTAATGGCAAGAACTATGCAATGGGGAAAAGACAGTCTTGTCAAGAAATGGTGTTGGGAAAACTGTACAGCAACATTCAAAAAAATGAAATGGGATCACTTTTTTACACAAAACACAAAAATAAAATCAAATGGATTTTAAATCAAAAGGACATAAAATATGAGACTTGAAACCATAAAACTTCTAAAAGAAAACATAGGCAGTAATTTCTTTGACATTCATTGGCTGTGAAAATATTTTTCTTTTGCTCCTCAAGGAAAGTAAACAAAAGCAAAACCAAACTTGGGACTACACCAAGATAGAAAGCTTTTTGCACAATAAAGGGAGCCACCAACGAAATGACAAGGTAACATACTGAATGAGAAAGCATATTTGTAAATGATATACTAATAAGGGATTAATATCAAAAATATATGAAGTAACAACTTGACACCAAATAATAATAACAATAATAATAATAATCTAATTAAAATAGGCAGAGGACCTGAATAGACATTTTTCAAAGGAAGACATGCAGATGGCCAACAAAAACATGAACAGATGTGCTCAACATCATTTATCACCAGGAAAATGCAAACCAAAACCACAATGAAGTATCACATTATGTCTATCAGAATAACTAGAATCAAAAAGACAAGAAACAAGCGTTGGTGAGGGTGTGGAGAAAAAAGCACTCCCATGTGCTGTTGGTAAGCATGCAAGCTGGGACAACCACTGGGGAAGACAATATGGATATTCTTCAAAATATTAAAAATAGAAATACCAAGTGATCCAAAAATTCCATTACTATCTTCCCAAAGAAAACAAAAACGGTATATGCACGCTATGTTTGTTTCAACATTATTTATACTAGCCAAGCTATAGAAACAACACAAGTGTCCATCAACTGATTAATGGATAAAGAAGATAGATGATAGATAGGTAGATAGATAGATAGTTATATTGATAGATATAGATAATGGAATATTACTCAGCCATAAAAAGAATGAGATCCAGTCATTCACAACGTGTTTGGACCTAGAGGGTATAATGCTAGGTGAAATAAATCAGACAGAGAAAGACAATACCATATGATTTCACTCATCTGTGGAATTTAAGAAACAAAAAAAAAAAAGACAAACAAATAGAAACCAGATTATTTTTTTCTTTCTGAGAGAGAGAGAGAATGTGAGTGGGAGAGAGGAGCAGGGTGAAAAAAAGAATCTTAAGCAGGCCACACTAGGCATGGAGCCCAATATGGGACTTGATCCCACAACCCTGGGATCATGACCTGAGCAGAAACCAAGAGTGGGATGCTCAACAATCTGAGCCACCCAGGCACCCCCAAAATCATACTCTTAATATAGAAAACAAAGTAGTGGTTGCCAGAGGAAAGGTAGGTAGGGGAATGGGTAGAATAGAAAGGACAATAGGGGGAGGGTGAGATTAAGCATGATGGACACTAAGTAATGTATAGAATTGTTGAATCATTATATTGTACATCTGAAACTAATACATTATTATATGTTAATTATACTTCACTTAAAAAAAGAAATAAAAGTGGGGTGCCTGGGGGGCTCAGTTTGGGTCATGATCTCACAGTTCATAGGCCCATTTCAGGCTCTGTGCTGACAGCTTCGAGCCTGGAGCCGGTTTCAGATTCTGTGTTTCCCTCTTTCTCTGCTCTTCCCCCACTCACACTCTGTCTCTCTCTCTCAAAAATAAATTTTAAAATGAAAACAAATTTTTAAACAAAAATAAAATGCATCCAGGGACACTCAGGTGGCTCAGTATATATGGAAAACTCTAAAGGTTCCACCCCAAAACTATAAGAACTAGTCAATGAATTCAGTAAAGTTGAGGGACATAAAATTGACATATCGAAATTGGTTGTGTATCTATACATGAACAATGAAATCTCTGAAAAAGAAAACACTTCCATTATCAATAGCATCAATAATAATAAGAAATTAGAAATAAATTCAAGGAGGTGAAAGATCTGCACCTGAAAATTACAAGCTTTGATGAAAAACTAAAGATATAGCCAAATAGAAATATATTCTGTGTTCATGGATTGGAAGAATGAATATTGTTAAAATGGCCATACTATTCAAATCAATCTATAGATACAATGCAATCTCTATCAAGATTCCAGTGACATTTTTCTCAGAAATAGAGAAGACAATCCTAAAATTTGTATGAAAACACAAAAGACCCCAAATAGCCAAAGCAATCCTAAAGAAGAACAAAGGTCGAAGCATGACATCTCCTGATTTCAAACTATACTACAAATCTATAATGATCAAAATACAATTTGGGAGGTGTCTGACTGGCTCAGTTGGTTAAGCATCAGACCTCGGCTCAGGTCATGATCTCACAGTCTCTGAGTTAGAGCCCCACATCAGGCTCTGTGCTGATAGCTCAGAGTCTTGATCCTGCTTCAGATTTTGTGTCTTCCTCTCTCTCTGCCCCTCCCCCACTTTCACTGTGTCCTTCTCTCAAAAATAAACATTAAAAATTTTTGTAAATACCATTTGGTATTGGCATTAGAAACACAGACCAGTGCAACAGGATAGAGAGCCCAGAATTAAATCCCAGCATATATGATCAACTAGGATCCACAAGGAAGCTAAGAATATACAATAGAAAATGATAGTCTCTTCAACAAATTGTACTGGGAAAACTGAATAACCACATACAGAAGAATGAAATTGGATCCCTATTTTACACCATTCACAAAAATAAACTCAAAATGAATTAAAGACTCAAACATAAGACCTGAAGTTATAAATCCTCTGAATAAGGGAAAGTTCCTTGACATCGGTCTTGGTGATGATTTTTTGGATATGACACCAAACACACAGGCAACGAGGAAAAGTAAATGAGCAATTCTACACAAAACTAAAAAGCTTCTGCACAGCAAAAGAAATAATAAAAAATATGAAAAGGCAACCTATGGAATGAGAGAAAACATTTGCATATCACATATCTGACAAGGGGTTAATATCCAAAAAATATAAAAAACTCACATAATTCAGTAATAAAAAATAGGCAATCAAATTTAAAAATGGGCAAAGGAACTAAATAGACAGACAGTTTCCCAAAGTAGACATAAAAATAGCCAACAAACACATAAAAAGATGCCAAACAACACTAATCCTCAAGGAGAGGCAAATCAAAGATACAATGAGATATCATCTCACCCCTGTTAGAATGGTTATCATCAAAAAAACTAGAGCTAACAAGTGCCGGCAAGGAAATGGAGAAAAGGGAATTCTTGCACACTGTTGGTGGAGATGTAAATTGGTACAGCTATGGTAAAAACGTGGAGCTTCCTCAAAAAATTAAAAATAGAACCACCATGTGATCAAGCAGTCCCAGTTCTGGGTACGTAGCCAAAGGAAATGAAAAGAGGATATTGAAGAGATATCTTCACTCCAGGGTTAGTTAGCATCATTCACAAGAGCCGAGATCCGGAAACAACCTAACTGTCCACCAAAGTTTAAAGGAAATGTGGTACACACACACACACACACACACACACACACACACATACAATGAAACATTATTTGGCCATTAGAATATAATCCTGCCATTTGCAACAAAATAGGCAGATATTGAGGGCTTTATGCTATGTGAAATAAGTCAGAGAGAGAAAGACAACTACTTTATGAGATCTAAAACAGCCCAAGTTACAGGTACAGAGTGGAATGGGGGTTACCAGAGTCTTGAAGGGAATCAGGTGGGCGGTTGGGAAGATGTTGGTCAAAGAGTACAAACTTCCAGTTATAAGATAAATGCATCCTGGGGATATAATGCACAGCGTTGTGATTATAAACAACAATACTGTACTAGATACTTGTGTTGCTAAGGGTAGATCTTAAATATTCTCACCACAAAAAAAAGAAATGGAAATTATGTGATGTGAAAGAGGTGTTAGCTAACTTCACCATATTGTAATATATGTGTATCAAATCAATGTGATGTGTACCTTAAACTCACACAGTATTAATAATGAGATACACAATGCTTATTGAAATATCAATTATACTTCAATACAGCTGGGAAAAAAAACAGATGATAAATTTGCCAGGGACTATGCCACAGAAAGGAGTCTTGTCACTAACACTCTACAATTGCTGGCACATGGTACTAATAAAAAGCAGATGATTTTAGTCACTTTTGTTTTGTGTTACACTGTCTACAACCAATGCATCAGCTTTTGCCTACACCAGGTGAACTGTCCCCACCACCACCACCCTTTCCTTACCCTGGCATGCCACTGAGACTTTGAGCTAGGTCTGGCTAAACAGACGACAAAGAAGGTCCTTTCAGAGAGAGACAGTCCCATATTTGAAGAAGCATGGTGGTTTGAAGAAAAAGTAGGGGAAGAAGTTTGGTGTAGCTAAGCACAGGGTACAAAGAATCAAGCTGATGTAAAGACAATCTGAAGTCCAGCCAGAGTCTGAGCTGACTGCCTCAGGAAACCAGACTTCATCCGATGGCAGTGGGGAAACTGAGTGTTCTGACGTTCTCTAGTTCAAAATTTGGCTCCACCATTTAGCTACTACATGATCTCAAAGCATGAACCTATCAAATCAAGGTAATCACAAAATGTCTATTCCATACAGTCGTTGTGTGGACTGAAGGTGATAATGGATATTTAATGCCCTGTACGGTATGAGTGGACAGTACAAAAAAGTCACTGAAGGAGTTTAAACAGAAGAATGACATGTTTAGATGTGTGGTTTAGAATGATTTCTCTGGCAACAGAGTGGAGTCAGGGAGATGAATAAGGAACTTCCATGACAGTAAAAGTAAATTAAGGAGAAGATATATATTCCATCTAGCAGTTGTCGTATTTGAAGCAGGAAATAGATTCTAGAGATATTTAGAGGAGGGGGTGGATTAAATATGAGTGGGGGATATGCGGATACATCCAGCATTTTATTAGCCCACCAACAACCAAAGCGATGATTCACATAGCATATATGTAATTATTTATTTCACTCTGAACATTTACTTATATCTACCTCTTAATAAAAAAAATAATGAATTTTGATTAAAAGACGTCAGAGTCAGGAGTCAAGTACACCAAGTTCAGTTCTGACTCAGCCCTGGCTGGCTCTGTGACCTGTGACCTCAATTTTCTCATTCATAAATATGAAGAAAATATTCATTCCAACTAGCCATAGGATTTTGAAAAGAATGAAGAATATTTTTATCAAAATTTCAAGGTGTATCGTAGGCATTGAATTAATAAGAATGCAATTCTCCCTGGTTATATACAATGTTATTGTGGGGGAAACTGTGCTATTTTTGTAACTTTCCTGTAAGTCTGAAATTATTCCAAAATAAAAGTTAAAACAGTTATAAGGATGTGAATGCACTTGCAACCCACGTGTGAATCTAAAAAGCTGTTCTCAGAGATGTAAGTCTGCAGAGAAATGGGGACACTCCAAGCTGAGTTTCAGTGATGTTCCCCGGTGGACTGAATGAATGCCCAGTGACACACTGACTCTTGGAAGCTCCCGTGGCAATATTATGAAATTTCTTCTTGCCAAACCTTTCTTTTCTTGTAATAATCACAGTAAACAGTCAAATCAAACAGGAAATCTCTGGTTTGTTTTAAAGAAGCCTTTGGAAAACCGCCTTGAGTAGCGATTTGTCATTGCCACCATGTCCTGGAGCTCCAGGGAAAGAAAACTGTGGTGTCACACACTAGCCCATCTCCAAGAGCTTTTCTCATATGTTCTTTCACACAAGATCATAAGGTCCCTGTGGATCTCTTCTCAGAACTCAAATCTCTAGCACAAGTAAAATAGATGAACATTTTTTAACTAAAAATTATATGCCAGACACTATTAGCAGCTTCCATCTCCCTTTGAATGGAAGAGTTTTTTAAAAAGTGTTTATCAATAGGAGAAATTAATGGGAAAAGTGTGTGTGTGTGTGTGTGTGTGTGTGTGTGTGTCCTGCATGCTAAGCCCATTGGTATGAGCACAGAAGACATAAAAATAGCCACTGCATTGCTTAATTTCCTTCTAACCAAAAAACCACTTTACTGATAAAGAAGAAGAAGTTTAGAGAAGTGAAATGTCCTGTTAATAGTCTCTCCTCTTAAACTTAGAAGTCTTTTTAACTTCAGAACACTCATTCCTGTCTGACACAATATATAGCAAATAGTCATGGGTATATCCCGGTAGAACTTTAAAGAAAAATAAATATGTATGAATGGCTATCATCAAAACAGGCTTTCACTCTCATAAACTACTCTGGTGAGTCTGACCTAAAATCACCTACCCCCCCATCCAATGATAGGAAAAATAAAACTCCAACCCAAGCCCAGCCCCCTCCAAGTGCACATAATCACTGGATGACAATTCTCCTCACATACGTACGTGCAAAGAAAGGTCTTTCGAATGGAGCAAATAATCCATTAAAATACTCAATTAAAGCCATTTCCAGAATGTACAAGAATGTGATTTAGGTCACATACATGCTATCAGAACTACGGGTTGAATCTCATCAATCAATGAAGCAGAAGAAAATAAGATTGAAACCAGTTGTTTGGCTTCATGTAGCTAAAAACAACTGCGCGATTAACTAAATTTTTCTCTTTCTAACTGGTTGTCATGGTATTGTACAGAGAGAATCTCAGACTGAGCCTGCAGACAACAACAAATTTGTGACATTCTGCCTTGACCCTTATATGGCAATTATATTAGGGCTGTCATTCTCAGATGACACAGAATCACAATACAGTCTCTTAAAACTCTCAGAAATTTGGGGATGGGAATGGCACAGAGTCAGGAGAAGGCCATGTTTTTAATCATTTTAAAAGATGGCTTTATTATTTTCAAATACTATATACATTCAAATATATATGAGTATGAAAAATAAATTCAATTAAAACAATGAAAAAATGGCAAAGACCTGCATTGCATAGTAATATATCAAAAATACACAGTTCTGACAGCTCAGAGCCTGGAGCCTGCTTCAGATTCTGTATCTCTCTCTCTCTCTGACCCTCCCCTGCTCACAGTGTCTCTCTCTGTCTCTCAAAAATAAATAATAAAACAAACAACATAAATTGAAAAAAATACACAGTTCTTTCAATTTACAAACATCAGTTGCTTCACACTGGGATAAAGACACTTTGACTCAGTAAGAACTACAATCATGATGATAGTAACTAATGTTTTTTGGACCTTCAGAACATACCAGAAGTTTTATATGTACTTTCTCATTAAACCACAACCATTTAAGATGGGATCTAAGATGACTGAATTTTACAAATGAAGGAACTGAGCTCAAGGAGAGTGGGTACATTGCCCAGGATCACAGAACTAGCAAGGGGTAGGACTCCTGTCCATGAAACTCCATGGCCTGAAGCCTCAACTCTACCCTGAGTAGCCTCTGAAAACACACACTCCAAATTGCCAGATATCCAAAGCTTATTCCTTCAGTTATGCTTCTTATCCATCCCCTATTTCCAATATCACTGAGACCAGAGGGCCCCTTTCAAATGAAGAATTAATGTTAACTGCAGCATTATTTACAATAGCCAAGATATGAAAGCAACACAAGTGTCTGCCGATAGATGAATGGATAAAGATGTGGAATACATATGCAATGCAATATTACCCAGCCATAAAAGAAGAACAAAATTTTTCCACTTGTGATCTAGAGAGTATTATGCTGAGTGAAATAAGTCATATAATTTCACTAACATTTGGACTCTAAAACAAAAGAAACAAAACAAAATAAATGAACAAACAAAATAAGAGAGAAACAGATGCATAGATACAGGAAACAAGCTGTTGGTTAGTAGAGAGGGGAGGAGTTAGGAGCACGGGAAATTGGTTAAGGGCATTAGGAGGTACAATTTTCCAGTTATAAAATAAATAAGTCATGGAGAAGCAATGTACAACACAGGGAATAGAGTCAATAATATTGTAATAACTTTGTATGGTTACAGATGCTAACTAGACTTACCATGGGGATCACTTCATAACGTATAAAAATATCAAATCACTATCATATATACCTGCAACTAATGGAATACTGTATGTCAATCATACACCAATTAAAAAAGAATCAATGAATGTTGAGTAGTTATCAATTTTGAGGGGTAAAAACAAACCTTGGACTCTAAAACAACTATCTGAAACACCCAACTCAAAATAAAGACATTTTTATGTCAGCAATAAAGTGTTTTGATCCACTTCCACAAATTTTTTTAATTAAAAAAATTTTTTATTTGAGAGAAAGAGCATATGCAGGTGGTGGAGAGTGGCAGAGGGAGACAGAGAATCACAAACAGATTCCACACCCAGCGTGGAGCCCAACAGGGGACCCGGTCCCACAGCCCTGTGATCATGACCTGCGCTGAAATCAGGAGTTTAATGCTCCACTGACTGAGCCCCCCAGGGGCCCTCACTTCCACCATTTTTAAGAGATATATTGCTTACTGGTTTGCTGGAGCTATTTAAATGAAGACTTTAAAACAAAGAATAATGATTCTTCTCAAAGCCAAAGAAATTAGCGCTCCTAGAATCCACATTCAATCTGACCCCTTCTATAATGTATTCTGGTTAGTGCCTGGAGATGTGCTCAGCAGTGTGGAAGTCTCTCTTCAGTCTCGTTTCCCAGACACTGCACAGGGAAGCCATGTTTGCTAGTGCTCTGGAGATGTAAATAGATACTAAACGAGGATAAAATCAACAAACATTTCACGGCACGAGAACTCTGGATTATTTGTCCCTAGAGATTCAAAAGTGGAAGATAGACAGGGTAGGCACCATACTTAGTGAGCAGAAGCAACGACCCATTATCTTAAAACACAATCTCTAATGTTCATGACTTGAAAATAAAAAGAAAGGGGCAATAATTTTTCCTCTATAATGGGCTTGATAGATCACAACTCTGATTTCCCCTCTACACTGAATTATTAAGGAGAAAGTCAATATGAATATGCAACAAAGTTGTGTCCTGCTTTCTCTTTTTGGCAAATGGTCTTGGTTTCTAATTCCCAGCAGCATCAATTAACAATGCATAACTTTAATAGAATGCTTGAAAGTACAGAACTGCTGCTGTAAAAATTAATTGTCTTGAGCTGATTTCCTGTAGACACCATTAATCAATATTATGCCATCCCACAAGCCGCTGCTAGCCTTCTTTCCAGTGATTCAAGAGAGAATGAAATGTGAATAAGGTGGCCACGTGTTGTGTAGGTATGTAGGTGACATTTGAATTTTTAACATCTTGGAATGTAAAAAAATCTAGGAAAGAAAATGTTTTTTTTCTTAAGCTAAAACTGAAGTTCTTAAGCAGATTTCAATGTGATTTAGATTAAATAATTTAATTAAATAAGGTATAAATGAAGATTTCCTGTTACAATGGTACCTAAAAATGTGACCAATTGTTTGATGCGAAACTCTGGAAATTATACCCATTTATGTCAAAGAGTATTGCATACAATCGTTTGGTGTGTGCAGAAATAAAATGATGCACTTTATACCACAGAGAGTGTTTTCAAATCTCTGGATCAGCATGAATATTTGAAAAGATCATTCACTTTAGAATAACAGGAGTCCAGGCCCAGCTCTGCCACCTCTTATAACCTTGAGTGAGACCATGTAGAAACTAACATTTCCCCTCTTGTAGTGAAAGCTTCCTCATCTCTAACAGGAGGAAGTGAGGAGGGAATCTCTAAAGGTCTAGTTCTAAAATTCCTTGATCTAAAAGCAAAAGGCTTGGAGCAAGCACACAAAGGTAGAAAACCACACATATTCCTTCACAAATGTTAATGTCTGCGCGTGCTCGTTCCCTAGGCTGGTAGGGTCTGTCCAATTCTGCAGCCGTGAAGCGCACGTGATATCAAGCATTGAGACGTGCTGTGTCAAATTACGATTACATCAGACTACAAAGACTTAGTAAAAAAAAAAAAAAGACAATGCAAAATACACCAATAATTTTATATTGATTATATGGATATGATAATACTTTGGATATTCTGGGTTAAGTAAAATACATTATCAAGATTAATTTTACTCCTCTCTTGTTCCTGTTTTTACTGTAACTACAAGAATGTGTTAGGTTGCTTTCGTGGCTTGCATTCTGTTAGCCGTCAGCACTGGCCTAGGTCTTGGCAGCTTATCAGTAAGTGACACAGACAAGTCCCCACCCCTCAGGAACTTGCATTCTAATGGAGGCAGGAAATAATAAATAAGCATAGTTAATTTTAAATAACAGTGCTCTGAAGATAACAAAACAGAAAATTGTGTCTAAATATTTTTCTTTAGCTAGGGTTGTCAGGAAAGATCTTTAAGCCAAGGAGACATGTCGTCTAAGACTTAAATGGTAAGACATGGGAACTTGACACAGATCTGTGAGAAAAATGGTCCAGGAAGAGGGCACAGCAAGCCCAAAAATCCTTAAGTGGACTCAGACTTAGGATGTTTGTTTTTACTGCACATTGAAACACATTAAAACACAATTACCAAAAGTACTATTCAGGCTCCATGATGGATTTATCTGGCACCAAGTATTGTTTTAGGAGCTATCACATACATCACCCCATTTCATCTTCTCAATGACTCTATATATAAATCTTCAACACAGTGTCCACGGCACAGGTGAAGAAACTAAAGTTCAGACAGTGTGAGGGGGCTGCCCAAGGATGGGACGTGGAAGAGAGAGTGGGATCAGAAGCTCCCCTCTTCACACCTCAAACCCAAGGGTCTTCTCAACATCCTCTGTCATCTTCACCTAAAGTATACCGCATACACAAAAATGATTTCCCAGCAGAGGTGTGATGTCTCTGCCACTCTTTCCTAGCTATTCTTAATTGCTCAGTGGCTCTCACAAAAGGAGGCATGACTTTGGAGAAATGCAATCACCACCATCAAGTATTTGACAAATATCAAGTTTGCCCTCAGGCAACACAGTTACTAAACAACATTGTTCATTTTTAGAAAGAAGGAAGAAACACTTAATCCTTTTCCCCTTCTCCTCTCTTTTTCTTAATTACTAAACATTCATCTTACTCATTACATTTGTTAGTGGCTTAGCAAGTATTTGTGTTTGTGGTTCAGATGACCTCAGAGAGACAGCTGTTTAGTGCGGATCCAGGAGTCTGGGAGACCTGGGTCTATCCACCACACCGCTTGAAAGCTGTATGGTCTTGAACAATACAATCTTGACATGAAGTCTCAGTGAATTCATTTGAAAAAATGGCATAAAAGTATCTGCCAAGAGAGTAGTGACGACTCACTTAGGGGATCTGGAGCAAGTACCCATCCCAGAAGCTAATGGTGGCCCCCAGCGAATGCCATATATTATTGGTGTGACCACACTTTAAAAGAGGCCTCACCGCACTCTTGTCCCGGAAAGCTGAGGAATAGGGAGTTTGGGCCTACTAAAATCCTTGAACATCCATGGGTTAAATGAAGATGACCATTTTTCCTTTATTCTGCAATATAACTGATATGTTTCTATAAATTAGAATCTCCTCCCACTGGGTCCCAATCAAATATATTCTCCATCATTTATCATTGGTGCAATGGGAAAGTTAGGAACCATTCTTGAGCCACTGAACCCTTTTCTTGTGACTAAAGAATAATTTGGAGTTCCTAAATAGTTTTAGGAACTAAAATTTCCCCAAGTAGAATCATGAACTAAAGCAACTTCTGACAGATTTTTTGAGATTCCAAAGGGAACGCCCCAAACTTTCAAATAGCAGTAGCTTCAGCTTTTGTACTGCAGCTTTTTTCCCAAAGACAGAACACACAACTTGAAGGTCTCCAGTGATGTCCTCCTCAAGCTATGATGCAAAAGACTGAGCCTGGCTTCTGGCAAAGTACTTCATGCTTCTCAAGTATCTCAACCTAAGCAATTATTGGAGAGGTCTGTGAACCATGAAATTATTGGGAGTCGGGGTGGACAGGAAAGGGCATGGAGTTATAACCTCAAACATTTTTATACCTATATAAACTGATGAAACACAAACAGTATTCTCTACTTGGTACTGACTGTGTTTCTGGGAATTTGTACTGGCTAGAGCAATAATAAGCAAAATCTAATGATTTTAGGGTGAGAGGGTATTCACTCTCTTGTCTAATTGTGTGACTTGTCCCGATGAGCATATTTTTCTCTGTGAGGGAAGTACATAAACTTGTTCAGTCCCAAAGACACCCACTCTATTCAAAATGCCTGATGCAAAACCTTCTGTCCATCTACTAAACCACTTTTGTTATTTCTTTTCAATTCTAAATCACAGTATGTCAATTACCCACATATGGTTTTCCATAACCATTCCAAACTTTTCTATAAGCACTGAATTGGGGATATGGACTGGGAGGGATTAAGAGGTAGTTTACTTATTTGCAGTGTAATGGGGTGGGGAAGTCCTTTAACATCAAGAGCAATCAGAGGAGATGTTGCGGAAAAGGACCCTACCTCCGCACCACTCCATGCCTTTGTCTCATCATCATGGTGATTGAATTGTGTAGATTGTATATGAGCTTCAAGAAAGCTCCTTACCTGATTACTGCTCCGTCTCCTTTTATAGATTCCTCAGAATGGAAGTAAGAGAGAAGTTGTCCCAATTCCTTCTTTCTGGAGCTCTGCAAACTCACATGTGGAAAACCCTTAAGAATTATCTTAGCTCCTATGCACAGATCTAGAAATCCATACTTAGAAAGTACACCCGGGGTGTCTGGGTGGCTCAGTTGGTTAAGGGCCCAACTCTTGATTTCTGCTCAGGTCATGATCTAATGGGTTTGTGAGACTGAGTCCCACATCAATCTCATACTCCACGCTATCAGCACAGAGACTTCTTGGGATTCACTCCTCTCTCCCTGCCCCGCCTCCAACTTGTTTTCTCCCTCCCTGTCCCTCTATCTCTCTCAAAATAAGTACATAAATAAACATTTAAAAAAGAAGAAAAAAAGTACACCAAAGATCCAATATGGACCAATATGTCCTTAGAATAAACTTTTGTCAGAGTGAGAGATTTCTGGGAGTGTGTTGGAAGACCCATTTACTTCTCCACAGACAACTGTTTCATGCTAAGGTACCATACAAATCCAGTTCACTCATATTTTGGCCTTATATTCTAGGTAGCACATCTAACTTAAACTTGCAGTTTTTAACTTGTGATATGAAAAGACAGAGACTTCTCATTTCTTTTGGGAGGCATTGCTCTTCCAGTTTTTGTGTCTGTCTTCTCTATTTCCTATTTCTTCATATACCTCAATATGATTGGTCCCCAAGTTCAGAGGTATGATTGTGAGGTCATTTACCTAAAATATTCTATCAGACCTATCCCCAGAAATGTGGAGATCTGGGACACATAGGAAATGTTCAATGGACTTAATAGTGTAGACCATTAAGCCTCACAGTCTGGCAGCCAGCCAGCTACAGGTTTCCCACCACCTTCCAACTTTATATCCAGGTAAAACACCTTCAAATTATTTTCAGGAGATCCAAAAAGGGACAGGAGGCAAAATACAATTTCGTACCAGAAAGAATCATCTTGTCTAACCTCATCATTTTACTGGGAAGAAAATGAGGCACAGATTGATGATGACTTGTCCAATGATGCTATGTTTATAAGGCCAGAGCTTAGGAACATACCCCACATCTCATGACTTCCAGGCTAATGTTCTTTTCCACTATCCAATTTACCAACCCCAAGAATAGCTCTGACTCTTATCCTAAGACTATCCTCCAGCTGTCCATAACAAAAATTTGGAAGACTCAGCATTGTGAACTAAAAGGACCTTTGATGTGAGAACTGGGGTCAGGTTCATCTATGTGTAAGTTCCCAGGAAATGAACCGCAACCTCTCTGAGCCCTTGTTTTCTTACTGGTCAAGTGGAGATAATACCTGCCTCTGGTGCCTGTCTGCATTGTTATAAAAAATCAAAGGATACAGGAAATGTGAAATTGCTGTGAAAAGTGTTAAGTGTTAATAATTCTCCAATTCAACTGAACTAATAGGCAGAGCACTGGATGCCTGAAGGAACATATACAATACCTGCTAAAAGCCCCCACATCATATCAGATCTGGAACTAAAGCAGAACCTTTTCCCAACAGCTCTGAAATGAGAGGAAAACCAGGAGGGTAAAGAAAAAGGAAACAAAATCCTATAATATCATGGTGTTATAGGTACCAACTCTCCTGGTTGTCGGGATGGTAGCATTGAAAATCCCATGTTCTGGGAACCTCTCAGTCTTGGGCACACTGGGATAGTTGGCACCCTAAAATACAGTACTTTTAAAAAACCTAAAATATGAATCACATTATATTCACTTACAGGAAACTGAAAATATTTCAGTTAAAATTTTTTCAGTAGCCAACTGTGAACTTTACGTTACCCCTCTTAAGTAAGGTCAGAAATGTGAGGCAAACCTAGGTAAAGGCTTTAACACATATTTTGCTGCCTCTCATGGCCAATGGTTTATCCCCTTCCTTACAGAACACTGTACACAGCAGAAAAACAACAGCAAGATAAAATGGGTAAGTATAAAGACTGGATAAGAGATTTAAAAGACATTAAAAAAATAATTTTATAACTCTTCTGCTCTATGCAGACTATGAGTGCCTTGCATCCTACCTGTCTGTGTGCAAAAGTTAAGAAACTTGTCAAAAAGATAGTTCAAGATGGCAGCAGAGGAAGATCCTGAACTCGCCTCTTCCCAGGGACACAAAACAATCTACAAAGGGCTAAACAGAAAGGCTGGAGGGGCTCCTGGGTGGCTCAGTTGGTTAAGCATCCGACTTCAGCTCAAGTCATGATCTCGCAGTTTGTTAGTTTGAGCCCTGTGTCGGGCTCTGTGCTGACAGCTCAGAGCCTGGAGCCTGCTTCAGACTCTGTGTCTCCCTCTCTCTTTGCCCCTACCCTTCTTATGGGTACTCTCTTGCACTCTCTTGCTCTCTCACGCTCTCTGTCTCTCTCTCTCTCTCTCTCTCTCAAATATAAACTAAAACATAAAAGCATTAAAAAAAAAAAGTTTGGAGAGGCAGAGATATAATCTCACAAAAAAACCTTACACAGCAACCCACAATCAGGAGGAATCTCACAAATACAGACTTCGCTGAAGAGTGAGGGGTGTGTGCCCCAAAACAGGCACTCTAGTCCTTGGGACCTACCACAGAGAGACAAGCCCCCAAAACACCAGTCTTTGAAACCTGAAGGGGCTTACATCCAGGAGATGCTGTAGGGCTATAGTGAACAGAGATTCCTCTTTCACAGGACCCACACACTGACTCACTCACCTCAGGACCATCACAAATAAAGCACCCAGACCATATGTAAAGACAATTCATCTACTAATCTGAAAGCATCTGCCATAGGGGCAGGAGTCTGTTGGGACTTTCTGGGGACAGAGGTACTGGCAGGCACTCCTTTGAAATTCTGTCTCTACCTTGCTAGTGCTAGTACTGGAGGCTACCATTTTTGCACTCTCCCTCTAACCGGTTAGAGCTGGGGGGTACATACCTCACCCTGTGCTACAGGCAACCAAAGCCACCCTGCAAGTGCCCCACCCTTACACTGCTTTGACAGAGCTGCCAAAACTAGTGGGCATTAGCAACCTACAATGGACCTACTTGAGCTCCCAGCTTCCCAGCTCTGACTTCATTTCTGGATCCCACAGGTCTAAAACTATCAGGAAGATGGTTCTTAACAGAGTATCACCCCCAGGGCACCACATAGACAAAAGACTAAAATATGCCCTTAGTCTTTCTGTGAAAAAGACCTATTTACTTGTCCTACAGCGTCATTCTGGTGAGAGACTTCAGTTTAACATGCGTCTATGGGCACCTGAGTGGCTCAGTCCGGTAAGTGTCCAACTTCGGCTCAAGTCATTATCTCGCGGTTCGAGGGTTCAAGCCTCATCTGGGGCTCTGTGCTGACAGCTTAGAGCCTGGAGCCTGCTTTGGATTCTGTGTCTCCCTCTCTCTGTGCCCCTCCCCCATTAGAATTTTCTCTGTCTCTCTTTGTCTCTCTCTGTCTCTCTCTGTCTCTCTCTCCTCTCTCTCTGTCTCTCTCTCAAATAAATAATAAACATTAATAAAAATTTAAATAATAATAATATGCATTTAAAGGTTATGGAAGTGCTCTCAGAGTACACAGGCTAGGAAATACTAACGTTGTGTTCTCCTTAGGCATCACTAGACCTCACTGGTACTTCCCAGAAAGGAGCTCATACACTCAACAGGAACCATGACTTTTGCAACTGTCACCAAGGAGACACCTCTAGATCATGTGGTCTAAAGATCCAGAAGGTCGTTCCACAGGACTATATGTATTTGTATACCTTATAAACTGCTTCCTGAGGGATTAACTTCCAACCAGCTTGAAACTAGGTGCTGACTGAGATCCCTTCAACTGGAATGTAGATAGGTCTTCAAACACCCTCAATAACTAGGACCTATCAAGAATAAATTAGGTTCCTTAGATAGGCACAAAGGTTCAAGAGACAACCAAGAGCTATGGCAAGGTTCAATGATGAGGTTCATCTCCTACACAAGGTCACTCCTTCAAGACTGGGAAAGATAGCTGTTTTACCTAATAACATAGACACAAACACAAATAAATGAAGAAGTAGAAGACTATGTTTCAAATAAAAGAACTAACTTGTGGGATAGAGCACTGGGTGTTATATGGAAACCAATTTTACAATAAACTATTAAAATAAATAAATGTGAAACAATTTGGAAAACAAACAAAAACAAATAAAAGAACTAGGGAAAATCTCAGGAGAAAAACAAAACAAACAAAAGAAAACCTTAACTGAAATGGTGATAGGTAATCTACCTGACAAAGAGTTCAAAGTAATGGTCATAAAGATGTTCACTGAATTTGGGAGAAAAATGGATGGACACAGAAGAGAGAAAGATATAGTACCAAATGGGAGTCACAGAGCAAAGAATACAACAACTGAACTAAAAATACACTAAAGGGGTTAAATAGCAGACTAGCTGAGGTGGAAGAAAGAATCAGTGATCTGGGAGACAGGGCAGAGGAAGTTGCCCACACAGAATAGCAAAAAAGAAAAAAAATTTTTTTTTACAAAAAAGTAAAGACAGTTTAAAGGACCTCTAAGATAACATCAAGTGGAATAACATTCACATTAAGAAGAAAGGAATGAGAAGGAGGCACAAAATTATTTGAGGAAATAATGGCTAAAATTTTTGCTAACCTGTGGAAAAAAATAGAATCCAAATCCAAGAAGCTTAGAAAGTTCCAAATAAGAAGAACCCAAAGAGACCCACACCAAGATGCATTATAATTAAATGTCAAAAGTTAAAGAGAGAATCTTAAAAGCAGCAACAGAAAAACGCAAGTTTGTGACATATAAGGGAACCCTCCCAAAACTATTAGCAAGTTTCTTATTTTTTAAGTATTTATTTACTTTTGAGAAAGACAGAGCATGAGCAAGGAGGGACAGAGAAAGAGGGAGACACAGAATCTAAGCAGGCTCCAGGCCCTGAGCTGTCAGCACAGAGCCTGTTTCAGAGCTCAAACTTAATACACTGTGAGATCATGACCTAAGCTGAAGTTAGATGCTTAGCCGACTGAGCCACCCAGGAGCCCCTCAGCAGATTTCTCACCAGAACTTTTCAGAGTAGAAGGGAGTCATATAATATATTCAAAGTACTGAAGTAGGAGGAAAAAAAACTTCTAAGAATACTCTACCAGACAAAATTAACATTCAAGATTAAAGGAGAGAGAAAGATTTTCCAAATAAGCAAAAGCTGAAGGAGTTAATCACCATGAAACCAACCCTACAAGAAATGTTAAAGGGACTTCTTTAAACTGAAAGGAAAGGGCATTAATAACTAACAAGAAAAACATACGAAAGTAAAAATCTTACTGGAAAAGGTAAATATATACTAAAGGTAATAAATTAAGCTACTATGAAGTTTTTTTAAAAAAGCAATAAAAGTAACTACAGATATAATAATGATTTATGGGATACACAAAATAAAAAGATGTAAAATATGACATCAAAGACATAAAATGAAAAAAGCAAACAAAGCAAAAAATAAATAAATTAAATAGAGCAGGTAGTAAAAATGTATAATTTTAGAATGCATCCAGGGCACCAGGGTGACTCAGTCGGTTAAGTGTCTGGCTTCTATTCATGTCATGATATCATGGTTTATGAGTTCAAGCCCTGTGTTGGGATTTGTGCTGACAGCTCAGAGCCTGGAACCTGCTTCAGATTCTGTGTCTCCCTTTCTCTCTGTCCCTGCCCTGCTCACACTCTTTCTCTAAAACAAATAAACATTAAAAAAAAATTTTTTAAAGAACGTGTCCAAACTTAAAGCACTATCAACTTAAAATAGATTATTATGTACAAGGATGATAAATGTGAACACAAAGCAAAACTTATAGTAAATACACAAAAAAATAAGAAAGAAATCTAAGCCAGTTATTGAAAAAGTCATTAAACCACAAAGGAGAAACATAAGAGAAGAAGAAAGGGAAGAGAGGAACTACAAAATAGTCATAAAAATATTAACAAAATGGCAATAAGCACAATCAATAATTATTTAAAATGTAAATTGCTAAATTCTCCAATCAAATGGATTTTAAAAATGAATAGGTAAAAAAAAAGAGAGACCCATGTATATGCTGCACATAAGAGACTCACTTTAGATGTAAGGACACACGGACTTAAATTGAAGGGGTGGAAAAAGATGTTCCATGCAAATCAAAACCTGAAGATGCTGGGGTAGCTATACTTACATCAGACAAAATTGGCTTTAAAACAAAGACTATAAAAAGAGACAAAGATGGACATTATATTATGATAAAGCAGTCAATCCAAAAGAATACATAACATTTATAAATATTTATGTAAACAATATAGGACCACCTAAATATATAAAGCAAATATTAACAGAGTTAAATGGGGGAATTGACAGCAATACAGTAATGGTAGAGGGCTTTACCACCTCATAACATCAATGGATCATCCAGACAGAAAATCAGTAAGAAAACATCAACCTTAAACAACCCGTTAGGCCAGATGGACGTAATAGATACGTACAGAACATTCTATCTAAAAGCATGAGAACACATTGTTCTCAAGTGGAGAAAGAACTCTCTAGGATAGATCATATGTTAGCAGCAAAACAAGTTTCAAAATAAATTTTAAAAGATTGAAATTATATGATACGTCTTTCCCAACCACATGAGTATGAAACAAGGAATCAATTACAACAAAAAATTGGAATAAGCACAAATATATAAAGATTAAACAATATACTAGAAAACAACCAACGAGTCAACAAAGGAATCAATGGAGAAATCAAAAAATACCTTCAGGGGCTCCTGGGTGACTCGGTCGGTTGAGTGTCTGGCTTCGGCTCAGGTCATGATCTCACGGTCTCATGGTTCATGCTTTCGAGCCCCGTGTCGGGCTCTGTGCTGACAGCTAGCTCAGAGCCTGGAGCCTGCTTCAGATTCTGTATCTCCCTCTCTCTCTCTGAAAATCCCCTGCTCACACTGTCTCTCTCTGTCTCTCTAAAATAAATAAAACACATTAAAAAAAATTTTAAACTACCTTTAGACAAATTAAAATGGAAATGCACCATACCAAAATCTTTGGGATATAACAAAAGCAGCTCTTAGAGAAAGACTTATAGCAACACAGGCCTACCTAAGAAACAAGAAGCATCTCAAATAAAAATCAAACTTTATACCTAAAGAGGAAAAAATAAAGCACAAAGTTAGTAGAAGGAAGTAAGTTATAAAGATTAAGGTGAAAATAAATAAGACAAAGGCTAAAAAGGCAACAACAAAAAAATGAAACCAAGATCTGGTTCTTTGAAAGGATAACAAAATTCACAAACTTTTAGCCAAACTGACTCATTAAAAAATAGAGAAGACTCAAATAAACAAATCAGAAATGAAAGAAAAACTACAACAAATATGAAGAAATAAAAAGGATTATAAGAGACCATTATAAACAATTATATATCAATAAATTGGACAACCTAGAAGAAATAGATAAATTCTAGAAACATAATCTTCCAAAACCAACTCATGAAGAAGCAGAAAATCTAAATAGACCAATTGCTAGGGAACACTTCCAAACTAATTGCATGAGGCCAGCATACCTTGATACCAAAATCACATAAGAACACCACATACACACAAAAAGATTATAGGCTAATATCCCCGATGAACATAGATGCAAAAATCCTCAACAAATATTAGGAAGCCAAATTCAACAATACCTTAAAAGGGTTATACTTTATCATCAAGGGAGATTTATTTCAGGGATGCAAGGATTATTCAACATCTGCAAATCAATCAACATAATAACCTGCATTAACAAAATGAAAAATATAAATAATATAATCATCTCAAAAGATGTAGAAAAAGCATTGAACAGAATTCAACATCCATTTATGATTAAAAATATCCACAAAGTGGGTATAAATGGACTATATCTCAATCTACTAATGGTCATATACACCAAGCCCACAGCTAGCTACTTGTATACAAAACAAGTATATCCACTCCTGCTACTTTTATTCAAAATAGGAATGGAAGTCCTAGCCAGAGCAATTAGGCAGGAAAAAGAAAGAGAAGGCATCCAAATAGAAAAGGAAGAAGTAAAACTGTCCCTATTGGGGGGCAACATGATTTTAAATATAGAAAACTCAAAAAACTTGACCCAAAAAACTGTTAGAACTAACAAATAAATTCAGTAAAATTGGAGGGTACAAGATCACTGCATAAAGTTCTGTCATATTTTTATATAATAAAAATGAACTATCAGAAAGAGATAGGAAGAAAACAAACCTATTTACAATTGTATCAAAAGGAATAAAAAACTGGGGCACCTGGGTGGCTCAGTTGGTTAAGCATCTGACTTTGGCTCAGGACATGATCTTGTGGTTCATGAGTTCAAACTCTGCATCAGGCTCTATGCTAGCAGCTTAGAGCCTGGACCCTACTTGGATTCTGTGTCCCTCTCCCTCTCTGCCCCTTCACAACTCTCAAAATTTGAAAAAAAAAAAAAAAAACCTAGGAAAAAATTTAACCAAGGAAGTGAAAGATCTATATGCTGAAAACTGTAAGACATTTATGAAAGAAACTGAAGAATACAGAAATAAATGGAAACATATTCCATTCTCATGGATTAGAAGGATTAATATTGTTAAAATGCCCATATTACACTAGGCAGTCTACAGATTTAGTGCAATCCTTATCAAAAAGAAAAAATAATCCTAAAATTGGTATGAAACCACAAAAGATCTCAATGAGCCAAAAAATCTTGAGAAAAAAGAACAAAAGCTGAAGATATCATGTTCCCAATTTCAAAATACAATTCAAACCTATAGTGACCAAAACAGTATGGTATTGGCATAAAAACAGTAGGAATTAAATCTGATGCCACCACTATGGAAAACAGTGTGGAGGTTTCCCCCAAAATTAAAAGTAGAACTACCACATTTTCCAGCAAATCCACTTCTAAGGACATATCTGAACAAAACAAATACACGAATCTGAAAAAGTATATGCACCCCTATGTTCATTGCAGCATTATTTACAATAGCCAAGATATAGAAATAACCCAATGTCCATGAATGGATGAATGAAAAAAAAAATGTGGTGTGTGTGTGTGTGTGTGTGTGTGTGTGTGTGTGTGTGTGTGAGAATATTACTCAGCCTTAAAAAAGAATAAAATCTTGCCATTTGAGACATGAATGGGCCTTGAGGATATTATGCTAAATTAAATAAATCATATAGAGAAAGACAAACACTGCATTATTTCACTTCTATGTGGAATCTGAAAATCAAAACAAGATAAAACTCATAGATGCAAAGAACAGATTGGTGGTTGCCAGACAGGACAAAGTTTGAAAGGTGAGTGAAATGGTTGAAGGAGATGGAAATACAATCTTCCAGTTATAAAATACATGAGTCATGGGGATTTAATGTGCAGCTGGTTGACTATCGTAAATAATGTTGTATTGCATACTTGAAAGTTACTAAGAATAGATCCTGAAAGTTCTCATCATAAGAAAAAAGGTTTATAACTTTGTATGGTGATAGATGGTAACAAAACTTATGTGGCAATATTTTACAATATTGTAGAATCATTATGTTGTACACTCCAAACTAATATAATGTGATATGTCAAGTATACTTTGATTTAAAAATGAAATTTTAAAGGTTTTTAAAAAGAAGTTTATCAAAGCTTAGTATCCAATATGTTATTTTATCTTACATTCCCCGCTCCCCTAGTTTCCTAAAAACTACTGAGAAATGCAGTCACTGGTTCCTGACACCATGGACTATTTCAAATATCTATATCTATTTTTTAAAATGCACTTTTAAAATGCAGGACAGTAAAAGGCATCGTTTCAACTCAATTTTTTCCACTTAGCCTTAGAGTGTGTGTTCTCTTGGCCAAGACTGGAAAGAATGTCACCATCAATATTCTAAACTATTCATCCCAAGTTCTGAGTTAGGATCAGGCAATCTGCCTGAATATACACCAATTCTGAAACCTATTCCAAAGAAGTAATTTTGCAGTGGGCAGAATAACTTCTTTAGGACTGTGTGCAGAAAGCATACCAAGATAAATGAAAGGCTTTGGGAAACTTCTAGTGTGCAACCACATTCAAAATTTTCACCAAAATATTTATTCTGGTGCCTCTATCTCTTTTTTCTTTCATTTTTTAAATGTTTTATTTATTTTTGAGAGAGAAAGACAGAGCATGAGCAGGGGAGGGGCTGAGAGAGAAGAAGACACAGAATCTGAACCAGGTTCTAGACTCTAAGCTGTCGGCACAGAGCCCGATGTGGGGCTTAAATTCATGAACTGCGAGATCATGACCTGAGCCGAAGTTGGGTACTCAACTGACCGAGCCATGCAGGGGCTCCTGGTACTTCCATTTCTTTAGGGCAGATTTTTGAACATATGGCTTCAGGACATTTTCTCTATTTTTCTGCCTCCTTCGCCATATCGTATTCCAGTTTTGCAAGTGAAAATGATGGGGGTTTTTCCCCTTAAAATATGAGGAAAATCAGAAAACAAAATATACTAACACAGTGACACTCTTAAAGGACTTATATAAAAACCTTGCAATGAACTCTATTGACATACAACGTACAGCAAGCCCCTGAGATTTTGCCCAGCATTATTCTTTCCACGATCCTTTCAGATCACATACAATTATGCCCACATAGAGCTAAAAATAGTTTTAAATTCTGATGAGGTATAAAAGCAAGATAAAATGACAGGCATAGTACACTTAGTAAAATAATCAATAGTACCTCATACATCTTTACTTTCAAATCCCCTTGAGAAGAATGATCTATATATACCAGAGTGGATTATTGGCTGCGGAGAATAAAAGAGAGCTCTCTTTACCCATGATGAATTCAAAAAGATCGTAAGAATATTTGTCTTTAAAAATAAATCCAGTAAACTATACACTACACATTCCATCATCAGGCATACACTTATGATGTGCCTTGAAAAAAGGATGTTCTGTTATATTTTAATTTTTTAAATATCTTAGCTATGGTTTATTCCTCCATGTGAAATCCACATGTGCCTTTTGGGCCTGTGTATATATACAACCTCATATTAATAGCATTTATGAGAGTACTTCCTATTACAAAATTCTAAAATTTTACAAATGTAAACTTAATAATCTTAATATTAAGAACAGTAGGTACAACTCTTAGCCTTATTATAGAGGTGAAGAAACTGAGCACAGAGAGATTAAGGGAATTTCCCAAAGTCACAGAGTTAGTAAACACTGGAATCAAGATTGGAACCCAGACAGTTTGGCCATGCTCTTCACCACTGCCTCTTCAGGCCACACCATTTGCTGCCCATACAAGGGACACCTGCTGTTTTCTAGTCCCTCACAGTTTCTTGTCAGCCTCAGTGCCTTTGACATGTTTTTTTGCCCACAGAATTCTTGCATGCTCACATCTTCTCACCATTTTCCTCCAAGCCTAAATGCCAGGTATTAGGGGGTCTTTCCTGTGCCCTTCTAAAGTTAAGTATCTCTCTGTTTCTTGTTTATATTTCTCTACAATTTATCACAATTTATGATTAGTTTCTTTCTTGTTTCTGTCAGACTGCCCCACTAGAATATTCTCTCCCTGAAAGGATTGCCTATCTTGGTCACTGTAGTTTCTCAAATATTAAATGCTCTAACTGCCTCATAGTCAAAATCAATAAATATTTGCTGAATAAATGAATATTTAAAAACCTTCTACATAGTCTGAACTAATCATCTAATTGGGACAACTTCGGGGCTAACTTGAAGTTAGGTGCAGGTTTAGGAAAGGAGGTTCTGGATTAGGGTTATTTAGAGAGCTTCTAGCATAGTCCATGAAAATGGATCCAATCTCAAAACTTTTTAGACATCTGACTTCCTGCACATGGTGAGGGTCCTATAGCAGCACAGCGCCCTGTGTCAATGGCCAACTGCTGCCTGGACTCACACCAAACAACTGGAAATTCAAACCTAGAAGTAAGATGCTTGGCTGCAAAGGATCCAATCTTGCAGCCCCTGGCCTCTTGTGCTGCCTACAGATGTATGATTTTGCCATAGAGTCTAACTTTTATATAAAGCTTACCTAAAAGTGTGATGCTTATAAAAGCAAGTAGGTCTCCAATTATTTCTGTCAACCTCAGAATGATGGTAAAACTAGAAAGTCTCACTTTTTCAAAGTATTGTTACATAATTATCTTATCTGAGCTTCTAACCTGAATCGTCACTAGTCTGAAGTTACATTGGGCAGAAATGACTACGTGCCATCACCAGTGTTACAGTCCTTGCCTGAGAACAGAGGGCCAGTGCTTTGAAGAGGAGATGATTTCAACTGTAGGATCTGTCCTTTCTCACAGCACCCTGCAGAGCCATGCCATCCCTCTGCCCGGCAAA